>NW_027282194.1:0-145836 GCF_046629955.1 Centroberyx affinis | reverse complement strand
CTAACCCTGTATGGATGTGATATGATTGCTATCATTGTTGTATGGCCTGGCTCAGGTTAAACCCTTTGTAAAACATGAACAAACACATACAAACACATAGGCTACAGAGAATGAATGCCATAGAACTTTATTATGTAGTTTGACAGTCAATCATAACTGAAAAAGAACATAAATAAATAAATCTAGGAATAAATAACAATTCCTTTAAAAAAAACTGTTAAAGTGCAGGCACAATTTAGTAAAATAAAAGACATATAAAATTTTAAATAGTACAGTAACAGTATAAATTTAGTATATATAAGTATAGATTTCCAGGAAAACGGCCGTTTTATCTGGGTGAAACTACTTTAAAGTTGATTTTTTTTTCGGGGCTAATAAATTGCGTGATATCGTGTACTTTCTATCGTATCGGAACAACTCTACTCAAGAGTTCAAGTCGTCAACATCAAGCTACTTTGATAATCTGCACATCTTGGTACAATTTTGGATTTACCTGTTGGTGCAGGAAAGGACTTTTTTCCTGGGGTACACCTTGGCCATAAAACCATATTTCACGATGTGTCTAAAACCATATTGCGCAGTGCTTCATATCGGTGCGTGGGTACATGCCGTTTCCTGCGGGTCGCCGGGACCAAGGTCGTCCTAAGTCCAAACAAAGCCGCACAGGCGGTTTTTGGAAACGTACCAAGAACCTAAAATCTAAATGAACTTAACTAAAAGGGGGGAAAAACCGCTCCGGAGTTCAAAATAGCCGCTGTAAATTAACAAGGTCGTAAACCGCCTCAACACACACATATCCACACACACACACACTCTGCTCTTCCTGCCCGTCCTAATCGATCATCCCCCCCACCCTATCCCCCCCCCCCACATAACGCCGCAGCTTCTCCTCCTTTCTCTCTCCCGGGCTGGATTCTAACGGGCCAGAGAGATTGTGAAGGGCGCCGCGCGGGGGGAAGAATAAATACGACATATTTCACCGCGCCGCCATAAGTTTTTTGGTGGCAGAAGACGGACCTTCCTCCTCTCTCTCTCTCTCTTTATTGTGCTCTCCGTGCCAAAAAAAGCTGTCTCTGTCTGCCTTTTGTGCTCTCTCCGACGTTCATGCCGCGTTCACGTCATACGAATAACCGTTGGACTCGGACGCATTCGTGTGATCAAACCCGTTCGAACCCGTCAAGCCGCCGCGATTAGCTTTCTGTTGACTCTGATCAGCTTTTTCCACACTCGGGGTCCTTTCCCCAATCGGTCCTCTAAAGCCACTTCCCCTTCACCAGCAAAGTGTCGCTATCAATTGCTCCGTCTTGTCGGGTTTGTCCCGTCAAACGCGGGTTCTAAAAGGTTGTAAAATGAGATGCGCGGTCTTTCAAATGTATGGGCAAGACGTTCTTACTTAAGGGCCACAGTGATTGCTTCCTTTAGACGGTTCTAACTTGAAATATCTGATAGGATGTATTATGAACCACACGTTCCATGGTTTTGTAAGGGTACAAAGCCTTGGTTACCCTATGTGCATTACAGAAAATAGGCCTGCTACTTGACAAAATCAGTTGACAGGGAACTTAGATTTCTAAGACGTTTCCTCCGTTCGTCTTCGCCGTTGCACTTCGGTCGTCACGGGGATATCGCAAGCCAGTTCCGATGCGCACTTACTGTCGGAGGCTTCTATAGTCCACTTCCCCCCCCCCCACCCCCCCCCCCCCCCCCCCGCTAATTGGTTTGGGATGCCTGTCAATATGGCTGTCGCTTCAGGTGAATACGCAAACCCGAGTGGGTCAGGGTGAGGGCGAAGGAGAAGGATTGAGAAGAAGCCTTAGTCATCTTGCGTCCTTAACTTGATCCTGTTGGGGGGGGGGGGGGGATCATTCAGAAGTGTAAACCAATGGGATATCAGTTAGGACATGGCTTCATCTCCCTAACACGGATCATTCCCGACACTCGACTGCAGGTACTTCAGAATCCGAACATCCGTGTGACATGCTGCCTCGCTCACGTCCTTCCAAATTTTTTTTTTTTTTTTTTTTTTTAGGTCAGTGGAAGTCTCTCGGGGCAACAGACGCACAGATACTGACGGACTGAATTAAACATATGACCGGGCTACTTTGCATCGCAGCCCAGTGTCTAGAGACAGAGGGGGAGAGATGGGGATATGAGAAAAGGACAGAGAGGAGGAAGACAAGAGACGGAGGAGGGAAAAGTGAATATGACGGGACGAGACCAGACCGAATAGGAAGAGACAAAGATTAGAGACGTCCTGACAAGATGACAGCTCACATCCTCTCGAGCTATTGACACACACACACACACACACACACACACATGCCTTCACACCTCACTGACCTCTTGATACTCAAGAATGTTCTCAAACACAGGTGTCATTACTACTACTGTTCCACTATATTGGGCTGCTGTTATAACACTACTCACTCTTTGCATGTATAGCCTTGTTTTTGCATCTTCTATACAGTAAATCTTGATTGGGAAGCACTTTGGTTTCATACTAAAGTCTACAAAATGGTTTCTCTAATGGTTTTTTGAAGGCCAATACCAATTCTAGAATTTTTTGGTTTGAAGCTGCTGATAGCCAACATTTTATAGTAGGGCTGTGCGATAATTCAACATTATCCTATATCTTTAAACGGGGTCATATCGTGATGAAATTATGATATTGTGATAACCAATTCTGTTGCCCAAATTAATGATACCAAGCAAAAGTTTGGACACACCTGATTGAATGTAGACTATGTTTTTCATTTTGATCTAAAGGCTTATGCTTAAATGCTTCAAATTAGTTTTCTTCAATAAATATAAATAGTGAAATTCATCCTATGTATGAATTTCTTTCCAAAGCCTTTGCCTTTCCATCAAGGCAAAGGGCGGCTACTTTAAAGAATCTAAAATATAAGATAAGTTTTGATTTGTTTGACACTTTTTTTTGGGTCCCTGCATAATTCCATTTGTGTCATTTCATAGTTTTGCTGTCTTTACTATTATTGTAAAATGTGTAAAAAAAATTAAAAATAAAGAAAAATGTGGTGTGTCCAGAATTTTGACGGGCAGTGTACATAAACTTGAATTTCTAACAGAATGACATCTGCCATATTTTAAGGAATGTTATTTGAGTTACGTAATTTTGGATAGGGATCATACTTGTCATTACCATGCGGTTCAATGTAATGAACGTCATTTGGTTTATTTATATGCAATTTCACATATGGGAACACATATCGAAAAATGTCCCTAATGATTATCGTGATACAATTCCTTCCATACCGCCCAGCCCTATTTTTATAGAGAGTTCATTCTCTAGTAAACCCTACCACTCCACAAAAATTGAGGTCTGTGGTAATGCCTATCTGTCCACATGACCAACACACACACACACACACGCACACACCATATTTAAATAGGCCACAGCAGCCTTGACAGCGGCGAGGCAGCCCATTGGTCCATGTTATGTGTGTGTGTGTGTGTGTGTGTGTTTAGTCTGGCAGTCTGCCTGGCGTCGTCCTCACCGGCATCTTGCGTTAGTCCACTAGTCTGGCTGCATTGTGCGAGGCCTGGCCTTGTGTCCGTCTGCCCTTCAGCACTTTACTTCTTTTATCAGATCCGCCGCGATCCGTCTTTTGTTTGGGTCCCGGTGCCGAATTTAACTCCGTAGCTGTTTTTATTACAAGGTATCTGTCCGTCCTTAACAAGTCTCACATTCAATATAAGGCCTTGAAAATGTACTACAGTGCCTTAAATGCAGTCTTCAGAGGTTTTTGTGTCTTTGTTTTGCGTGTTAACTCGGGTCTTCAATTCAATTTGAGGTAGCATTACACAGGGCGGTAAAAAGTTGCAAATTTGACTTTCAGAAGTCTTACCTTATTATCATAATAATTCCGAACATTGGGGCCCATGCTTGTTTGTGCTTTTCAGGGTGTATTAATGTAATTTCCTATTCCTGTTCGTTGGAAACTACGATTCCCGTAATGATAATGCTGTTTTTATGATTCGATTTTTTGAACCTTTAAAGTTTGGCTGTAAGAACTAATTACAAAGAAAAGAAAGATGGATGTTGAATTTCAAGTGAGCGGATGGCAGCTTGGTGTTTATGTGCGTAGGGTTAGACATATTAGATAGGATATATTAGTATGCTGATATTGGTCTTTCACACCTGATAATGAAGGTTCCTCCCTGACCAGAGTTAGCGAAGATGATATTCTTATTTTTAGATCAGAGAAGGGAGGATTTTACTCAACAGTCTGTAAAACCTGTAATGAAACCTGCCTCACCCCACCTGAAGGAGCTGCTAACCCACCTGAAACTATTTCATTCATCTGGGTTTGAGAGTTTTTTAGTGTCCCATGATGCTCTAAATGCTGTTTCTGAGGCTTTTCCACCCTGAGGAGAAGACACTTCTGGGGGAAACACTGAACAGGCTGCTCATTTTTTTGGGGATGAAATGTTCAAATTTATCGGCAGTTTCAATCCAAAAGCATCAGCCTTCAAAAACTCATATCAGTTGTATCTTAGTGTACACATGGGACTCTAAGAACCTATTCTTACAAGCTGCATCCCAGCATCCTGTGGGCTTTTTTTTTTTAATCCCCTCCGCAGACTGCTGGCTAACAAACACTCCCTCAAACCCCCCCGTGCCTCAGGGCTAACCGGCGCTAATGCTAACTTTATGAAGGAAGTAAGAAACAAAAGGGAGGGAGGAAGGAAGGAGGGATTGTTGGGGTAGAGCCAAAGACAGTTTTAGTTATTTTTGTAGCCTAGCCCTACCTGGTAGATAAGTGTGAGTGTTATTTCCTGAACCAATTTGCCCAATATGGCACTTCCGTCTCATTTGTGATTATTACAGCAGAATAAAAAAGGAGCTAATATCACCATTAATATTTCTGCCCCGCGATGCGTATAGTCACGTTTTTGTATTGCGATATATTGAATTTCGATATATCGTCCCATCCCTAGCCATCTGCTATTGGCTGGTCTTAAGGTGCCAGGTGATGTCACCTTCTATACAACAGATCACCAAAGATCAGCCAATAGCAGATGGCAATTTCAGTAGCATGCTTTTTACTAGGGCTGGGCGATAATTCAATATTATCGTATATATCGTCTTTCAGTGGAATCATATCGTGATATGAAGATATTTTAATATCGTGACACACATTTCTGCTGTCTGAATTGATGATGACACGCAAATTTTACTTAAAAACTCTCATAAAAAGAGGTATGGTAGGAATATTATTTGAATATTTCTGTTTTGTTTGACACCACACCTAACATTACTATTCGGTTCAATGAGATGAACATTAATTTGATTATTTAACGTGATTTCGCATACATGAGCCATATCGTGATATATATCGATATCGAGAAAAATCCTTATGATTATCTTGATATTGATTTCAACCATATCGCCCAGCCCTAGGTACAACAGATCACCAAAGATCAGCCAATAGCAAGATGGCAATTTCAGTAGCATGTTTTTTTTTTACCTTTTTTAGATGTCAGGCTTTACACAGATTTGGTTTAAGTTGCTCTTTAAAAAGTCAGAAAAAGTCTTAAATGAACAGAAATGAAGGCCTGATAAAGTATTAAAATGTCTTAAATCCAATTAATTAATTTCCTGGGGTTCTTTTCTTATACTGTCAATTCATAGTTTCAGAACTTGAATTACATTTCTGAAACCCGCAGTAGTAATGACAGAAGAAAGCCATGTTTGTGTTTGCGTCTTCCTGCCTCTACCTCGGCCTTTCACTCGCCTGTTATTGTGTTAACCAGACGCCATTTAAAAAAAAAAAAAAAAAAAAACCCAGCAACAATAGCCTTCATCTAGAAGCCTGTCAGACTGTCTGGTTAGCTTTTCCTCTTCTGCGTCTTCCTCCTCCCAGTGACTGATTCGTGTTCTCCTGCAAGGGGTAGAATCACACCTAACATTAATTAACACTCGGCACACACGGGCATGGCACAGCGTGTGTGTGTGTGTGTGTGTGTGTGTGTGTGTGTTTGCGTGTCATCCGAAGCGTTGCCGTGAGCTTTTCTGATGCGTCTGGTTCATCTAAATCCACCCATCCACACCTTTTTTTTCTATTCCTAACTTTCACTATAGGCCAGTGATTCTCAACTTTTTCATACCAAGGACCCCTAATTTAGTCCACATTAGGGCCATGGACCCCCATTTGAGAGTCTTTCTATTGTTAGATATGATTTTGTCCAGAATTCCATGACTATCTATATTGTAGGTAGAGAGATAACAGAGAGACTACGATCAAAATAGATTCTTATACCTTGTCTAGTTGTGTTAACTTCTGAAATACATGAAATAACGCTAAAATCAATTCGCTGGGGACCCCCAGGAACCCCCCTCAAGGACCACTGGTGGTCCCCGGACCCCGCGTTGAGAACCACCGCTATAGGCAACACTTTTACACCCAAGTCACCGCGTAACTTTCCTACCAGCCGGGAACGTTTGATATTTACTGGTTCAGCATCTCGTTTGAGCCCAACAGCCAAAAGACAGACCCGTGTGGCCTTCAGGTGCTGTCAGAAATATCAGAATTATACGTTGGGAGGGCAGATCTCACTAGATTGGAATAACTTGATAATATAGCAGGCCAACAAGGTGCAAGTACAGTGTTTTGCCAGGCATAACAGACCATAACAGGCAATTTATGGTCTAGTTGTACACAGGGAGCCCCAATTAACTCGGTGCAGGGAAACTAGAATTTGTTGCAACATGTCTGAAAACCTACTCTGACTCATCCTAATGGTTTTACCTGTTTAATAACCTCAAATTGCATTGTTGGCACATAGTTTCTTTCAAGGCTTGTACCAGTTTTTCTAGTAACTAGCCTTAGAAAATGAGAAATATCTACAAAATCTACTCTCATTCTGACACACCCACACACACACACACACCCACACACACACGCGCGCGCATGCATGCAGCAAAGACACACACACACACACACACACTACGGCACATGAAACGTTTCATTTATTTATATTGAGGCTTGGTCGTCTAGACAGCTGAGACATCCGTCACTGACTCACTCACTCTCTGTGTGTGTGCGTGTGTTGTGTGTGTGTGTGTGTGTGTTGTGTGGGTTGGGTAGGGCAGACAGGACTTATCTGACTTCCTGTTTTTAGGTCGAGCGAGACCAGCTTCGGATGCCTTTTGTTTACTCGTGTCTCTCTCTCTCTCTCTCTGTCTCGTCTTCCTTTTCCCGTCTGATTTGAGAACGGAGAGACAAACGCATACAGAACTTGTTATGGTCATTTGCGCATGCATTCATATTCCATTATCAGTTTTCCTTTTCAGTTAAATCAGTTGGAGTACAATGCTGCCACCAGCCAAAACACAGCCTCCTGAGAGTTAAAGGCACCACTGCTATTAGCATTTAGCTTTAATTAGCAATGCTCGCTAATGAGGACGACACTGTGGAAATAGGCTTTCAGTCGGCCAGCCTGAGGCCAGATTTGCATTTACAACATTTATTTGATCCACTTAAGCATTCCAGCTGCCCCCTTTTTCCCAGTTTTTGACAGACATTTGGTATCAGTCAAAAGACCCAGATCCGCCTTGAGTCGCCATTCCTCCAGTGTGTCTGTGTGTGTGTGTGTGTGTGTGTGTGTGTGTGTGACCTGGTTTGTTCGTGAAGCTGCTAATGGTTTGAAGCCCTTGGGATTGCTACGCAGACTTCCTTACTTCTAGCACACTTCTGACTCGGCCAATGCCTGACCTACAAATCCGCGAGTATTTAAAGGTGCAGCGCTTTCAAACATCAATGTATCATTGTCACGTTAATTGCGATGCCTTGGTATAATCACAGTAAACAAATGAGACCTATATCTCACACCGGTGGTATTATTAGAGCGAATGTTGAATCTCTCAAAATGAAGACCACACTGTCCATAAACCCTGTTGCCTCCTGTCCCTTTACTGAAGATGATGGCAGTAGGGGGAAAAAAAATAAGACACCAACTTGATCCCTTTTAATCATGTTTACTGGCCAGCACCTTTAACCAGAAACCCCTGTCTGTGGGTTTATTCGGATGTGGGAACACAACAGCAGATATATCACTGGCACCAGGGGTTATTCCAGGCTGAAATCCCCCTTAAGGCACACCAAGGCATTCGGATTGAGTTTTTTTTTTTTCCATTCGTCATCACCGCACACTAACAAGCTAACTGACCGTTAGCGGCGCCCCCTCGGTTTGTTGGATGCTCCAATTAGTGGTTAGCTTTAATTAAACATGCAGAGAAGGGCACTGTTGAAGTAGCATTCCAATCAGCTGCACACTACAACATTCTTTGGATCCTTTTGCCATTACATAAACTAAAATGTAATCTGGAAAAAATATGAAGGCAGTTCAACTTAAAAACAGAAGTTTCCTTGCTGCCTTAAAATTGTGAGTTGACTGAAGTAGTGCTGAATAGTTAGGTCAAAGATCATTAGTTAGTTCTAATGTAGAAAAGCTGAGTGAACTTAAGACAATAAGTTCAAACAACAAATGTCTAGTCATGCTGATTCATGTTTCCAAGCTGAATGCATTAACTGATGAACTGAAATCCAGTGTTATTTATTTTTTCATAAGGTTTGCTAGGTTTAAGTTCCAGTTCCTCTTGTATCACATGATTAATACACCATAATATGAGTTTTTACAGTGATGACTAGTAGTACATTTGTACTCACTACCAGTCACTATTCTGCCAGTTACTAGTCACTTTTATAAATCCACTAGTTCATGTATTATAGATAATAGTTCTAATGTAATTAATTAAATTTTATTTAAATTTTATTTTAGGTACTAGTGACCAATGTGGTTTTAACTAGTCACGTTTCTGCTTTTACTAGCCTTAATTTACTACTTTATAGTTACTAGTAAATAATTTAATTGTGCTATTGTACTAGTACTAGCACCAACTAGTAATTACCAAATGGTAACTAATGCATACTAACTAGTAGAGTTGTATTTGACTGTAGTAACTAATAAAATAAGTGCTGGTTTTCATTAAATTATTACTTATAAAATCAGAAAAGTGACTGCTAAAAATGAAATTAGTCACTAGATTTTACACTATAAAATAAGTGCTAGTAGTAAGAACAGAAAAGTGACTAGTAAATTAGAACTAGTATCTATTATACAGCAACTAATTTGCAACAGTGACTAGTAACTTGCAGAATAGTGACTAGTGAGTAAAAATTAAGTAATAGTGTTTTTAGTGACCAGAGCATTTCGGGGAAAGCGCCTGTTGTGAAGACAGAGGTTGCACAACTATTAACCGTAACTGCACTTTATAGACTGTTGCCCTTTTTCTGCAGTCAGCCATATGCTCTCCAGCTGTACCACAAGTGTGTGTGACTGCGTGTGAGAGAGAGAATTTGGGAGGAAAATGAGACCAGGAGTGTGTGTGTGTGTGTGTGTGAGAGAGAGGGGGAGAGAGAGAGAGAGTGTGGCAACAGTGATGTAACGTCTCACATTCCCTCAGCGAGAGATCCTTCCCAGCTATTCACACACACACACACACACACACAAACAAACAGGGTTAGGAAATCTCTGTAGCCGTAGCCTCAGTCTCAGTGTTGAGTCATTTATTTTTTGTCACTGCACTACATTTCACTGCTCTTGTTATTCGTGTATGTTGGTCTTGTTATTCCGATGTTAACAGCAGGCTCAATGCCACTATACTTTTTTGTATATTTTCTCCCAATTGTAATCACAACTGCAATTCCATTAATTAAAAGCAAAACGGTAACTTAAATTCTCACTGTAGTAGTTAACTGTTTTTTTTTACATTCAGGTTAAGGGCTTCCCATAGTCAGTAGTATTAGTATTGATTGTAGTATTGATCAATTCTATGATAAATAGCCTATGCAATCAAACTGCATCCTCATATCAGAGGTGGACCACACTGACTGGACCAGATCTGATATTTAATGAAAGGCCAATATCGGTCCCATATAGCCTATTAGTTGAAGCCTACTCTGATGTGTATATATATACCAGAGGTGTGGCCAAGTCAACTTTACTCGAGTCCCAAGTCAGTCTCAAGTCTTGAGTCCCAAGTCTCAAGTCAAGTCCCAAGTCTAAATGTAGAACAGCAAGTCAAGTCAGAACAAATCAAGAGTCCAGTATCAATTTAATATCTTAAAGAAAACTAAATATCTAGGACTTTTCAATGCAATATGGTTTTAATAGGATAAAAACTTGGTAAGAGCATCATGAGTTTGATTTCTAGAATCAGTTTCAACTTCAAATAAATTCAATCATTCCATACAAATTCAGAAAACAGAATTTCAATTCAGTCGTCTGCTGGAACAAATCTCATCACTTTCAATCTAAGTCATTTAGACAAACACAAGATCTCAAGTCAAGACTTTAGAAACCTTTTCAAGTCATCAGAGTACAAGTCAGAGTCAAGTCCCAAGTCACCAGAACCTAAGTCAAGTCTCAAGTCTTCTCTTCACGCATCAAGTCAAGTCTCAAGCAGTTAAAATTGTGACTGATGTACGCTGATATGCAAGGCAGTGATAACACTGGCAGATTTTGTAGTCATGTCAGACACTGACACAACACATTGAGAACAGCAGGTATCTGGGTTGGATAATTCCAGCGCTCCACCATTCAGAGTCCTATGAAAGAGCTGCTTTGTTGACAGATCAGTGGATGTCGCTTTGGGCTAATTATAGGCCTCAACTATGAAGGTTTGTGCTCCAGCCGGATGATAATAATTCCTGCTCCACCTGAGGGAGAACGAAAATATAGAATGTTTTTGTCTCTAAATGGGACAAAAGTTGACGGGGGGATATGTGATTTTTGAAATTGGGGACGACATCTTCTTCTTCTTCCCCTGCGTCCTTCTTCTTCCTCCCCTCTCGTTTCCTCCCGGGCCTTCAGAAACCTAGGAATGCGTGTACGTCTGGTGCCTGGATGTGCTTGTTATTACCAATCTTACATCAAATCAGTCAAGTCTAAACTCTTTATCCCCCTCTCTCTCTCTCTCTCTCTTCATCCCTTCTTCCTCCCCCAGCCCTCCAGTGCTACTGTGAGCGCTGCAGCGCCAACTCCAGCTGCACGACAGACGGCGTGTGCTTCGTGGCCATCCGGAAGTCGGGCAGCCGGCTGACCACCGAGCGCAGCATGTGCGTGCACGAGAACGAGCTGATCCCGCGGGACCGGCCCTTCATCTGCGCCCCGTCCGTCAAGCAGGAGACGGGCATTTTCCCCATGTGCTGCAACACCGACTACTGCAACAGGAACCCCGACCCCAGCGTCTTCCCAGGTAAGAACACACACACACACACACACACACACACACACACTACATCTGTGAAGGCCTAACATTGACTGCGTTTCTAGCTTTTTTTAAAAGGAAGTGACATCAGGAGTAGGGCTGAACGATTTTGAAAAAAATATCTAATTGCGATTATTTTGACTGATATTGCAATTGCGATATGTTTTGCGATATTAGAGGGAATGACCATTTTTACATCATTATTCTCATTTTCATTGGAAAAACGTATTAAAATGATTATGGTGTGATATATTTTTTTTTTTTGCGGGGATCTGTACCAAACAAAGATGTTTTCTTAAGTCTGTAGACTATGATGTGTAGGCCAGGACATCTCTGCAGCACCACAATATTTCATTTAAAATTGTATTTTGACACACATTTCACCTTTAACAAATATTGCGCCTCCTGCAATTTGAAAAATGGCCGTATTGGGGCCATATTGTGATTTCGATAAAATTTTGATTAATTGTTCAGCCCTAATCAGGAGGGTTAACGGGTATAACCACTCTAAACCTATGCCTGCATATTCCATAATAGCCTGGATTGTGTGCCAACTTTGTTATAATCGGCACGCAGAGAAACAAAGTGCCCAACTTGAATGAAATTGTTTATATACTCAGTTTCCCAGCATGCCTTGCAGTACACTGAGCACTAGACCAATGACATTACCTCAGGGTGCGGCTAATTTTAAAAAAGGATGTGGCAGGTGAGGAAAGAAAAACACTGTTTGCTACCACCACAGATCTTGAATGGATAGAATGGTTCTTCCACTGTTTGCCATGGTAATTTGGCTAGTACAGCGTAAAATTTTACTGGTTAATTGCTATGGTGACGCAAGTCTGGCTGTCACGCTTGACTTGAACTGTCAAACTGTCAAAACTCAACTGAAAGCTGACGTTAGTGACGAGGCTAACGTAGCTTTATCACAGACTGGACTTCTCTCGCTAGCTCTTCTAGTCAGCATTAGCATGTTAGCAATCCATAGCAGCAAGGAGACAGAGAAGCGGCTTTGGTTCTTGCTGCAAAAACCTCTCAGCTCAGCGACTTGGTGTAAGTCGGTTCATACAGAAGCTAGCCCAACAGTACACATAGAAATGGCCACCGCTGCGACCGTCCAGGAACATTGATTTGAATGGGAATGCCTAGCTGGAGTAGCCTAGCAATAGTTGGCCAGGACACCTAGAAGTGGTAAATAAAAAGAGAAAAACCATAGGCTGCTTGACTCGTGGTGGCAGCTCGTTCTTGTCTCCTCAGCGATCTAGTGTGGTTCATACCAGAATGGCTGAAGTGTGAACTCTGATAAAATGTGGTCATGTTGCTGTCCATTATGTTTTTGACAGTGGTATTCCTCTCTGTAGCCATAGTTACCAGTTTGTGGAAATATATATATTTTTTTTTATAATTTGCGAGCAATTTGCTGCACTCCCGTAACAAATAAGCCCTTGCCTTTGAGAGGGGGGGAGCGTGGAGCCAACAGAGAGCCATCTCCTACAAGTTGTAGTTTTCAAAATCATCGCAGTAGGATTCAGAATGCAATTTTGATGGAGCGAATACTGAAACGCAGGCTTAAGAAAACTAATATATCTGAGCAGAGTTGGTATTTCCAGTCAGAAACACTGACACTCCTTTGTTTGCCTGTTGATCTACTAATCTGTTCACCAACGTGTTAAATGTCAGTTTTCAGGCTATTTTCATTCAAATGAATGGGAAGTAAAAACCTGAACGCTACAGACTCGTCCAGCTGCATCCGATCTTGATGATTCGTTTATATTCTGGTTTTCATGGTGGTCAAGTGCCAAATAACTAGAGCTGCAACGATTAATCGATTAATCGATTAGTTGTCAACTATTAAATTAATCGCCAACTATTTTGATAATCAATGAATCGGTTTGAGTAATTTTTTAAGAAAAATAAGTCAAAATTCTCTGATTCCAGCTTCTTAAATGTGAATATTTTCTGGTTTCTTTCCTCCTCTATGACAGTAAACTGAATATCTTTGGGTTGTGGACAAAACAAGACATTTGAGGACGTCATCTTGGGCTTTGGGAAACACTGATCCACATTTTTCACCATTTTCTGACATTTTATAGACCAAACAACTAATCGATTAATCGAGAAAATAATCAACAGATTAATCGACAATGAAAATAATCGTTAGTTGCAGCCCTACAAATAACCCCCATGTTAAAACTGAGTGGAATATTGCTTTAAGCCCACTTGCTTTCAGGGCAAGTCAGGTTCATAGAAAATGGCCCATCATTGGTAAGGGCTTAGTATCAGCAAATCTGTTCCAGACCAAAGTACCAGGATTCCTCAGGTCATTGAACCACTGGGGATTACTATTACTATTACACTGGGTTTTTTTTTTCCAAATTCTCTTAAGTCATGGAGTTACAGTTTTATTAATATGAATCTGAGCGATGTCTTCAAAATATGGGAGACAAACTTATTATCATTACTTAGCTTATACTATCGCAACTCTTTACAAAACTCTTTACAAAACCGCTGCTTTGTGCGAATTCCTCGGATACGTCATGACACCGAAGCGAACTGAAAAGGAAGAAACGTCTGAAAGTAAACGCCAAGAACAAAGAGCACAGATGAGCGCTGTTTACCTCAGGCAGCGGGGAAGAATTTGTTTGGACGAAGTGGCAGCCGCTCAGCGCTGACTGATTCAGTCTTCAGTTCACAACATCCACTTTGTTAGTCTCTCTCGGCTCTTTCATTGTCATTGTGCCTCTTTGAAAAAGCCCTCTGGCTTACAGGAGAGGCTAGCCGGGGAGAAGGACAACCTTTTCATTTTGTCGATGTGGATGTGTGTCTGTTCTCTCTCTCTCTCTCTCTCTCTCTCTCTCTCTCTCTCTCTCTCTCTCTCTCTCTCTTTCTCTCAATGCTGTGTCTGTCTAAAAAAAAAAACCTCTGCTCCAAACATGCGAATGCTAGTTTTGACTAATCTCTTTTTCATTTAAACTGCATGCACACAATCACAGACGGAAACCTGTCTTCAGCATAACTTGATAGGATTATCTATTATTCAACACGCACACAATGGTGTTCAGAAAATAGTGGCAATGTAACCTGCTTCCCCGAGCCTCTGATCACTTATATTCACCGGGGATTTTGCCTCGATACTTACCTAAAATTAGACTCAACATCTTACAGGCAGTAACAGCAACTGTAGACTCAATCTCTTCTTAACAGACAGGTAATTTAACGCAGGAATATTGGCAACGGTGGCAATTAAACTGTGTTGCGACACTTGTATATAGCGTGCTATTTGCTCAATATTGAGAGCAGTCACATAAAACAAGTATAACTGCTTTGAAAATGGCAAGATCTTCTCCCTGTGTGGAACAGCGAGACGGCACTGAAAGTACGGGCTTATTTTACTCGGTGTGATACAGGTGCTACCATCAATCTCCCAGCAGAATTCCACCGCAGTAACATGGATCACAGTAATACCTCCCTCCATCCCCTGCCTTCCCTTCCTCTCAGTCCTATCAGACCAAAACACTCATCCCTCCTTCCCATCCTCATGTATATATATGAAGTTTTCCTTCCCCTAGGCTATAAATAAACTTTCCCCTTCTCCTAGACCAATATGTGGGCCTGATAATTGGGTTTATATTAAAAATCTGCATGATGGAGGTATAATAATAGTCTGTAAAACGGGCAATAACATTTTTGCACATTTTATTTAGTCATTTTATTGTTCAAAAACATTTTTTTGTGAAGTAATTCTTAAATTGAAGGCCATTGCCTTCAAATTGCCTTAACCTTGAAGGAATAGTTCACCCAAAAATGAAAATTCAGTCATTATCTACTCACCCCCAAGTTTCTCAGTCCACAAAACAGTCCTGGAGCTTCACAGCAAAACAGCGTTGCAGCATTCTCCTAAACAACCGAAGTTGCTGGGGACTTGTCTTAAAACGTAAAAAAAAACAACCGTGAAAAACCCATAAAATGGCTCCATACAGCTCGTCCGGTGTAATCCAAGTTTCCGGAAGCCCCGAGATCTTCTTCTTCAGATCTCTTCATACCTCCATGTTTACACTGCTACCCAGAAGCTAGCGTCACACACAACAGAGAGAGCTCTGCTGAAGTTGCAGCAACAAGTGCCTCTGTCGGATCTAACGTTACATTTTTGGTCTTTGATCTGTTACCTAACCGTTGTAGCTTCTTTCAATAGGGCCGATATATAAAACGACATATCTTAGATAATCTTAGAGTAGATAATGACTGAATTTTCATTTTTGGGTGAACTATTCCTTTAAAATAAATGCATTTGTACCAATTTCAATGGACAGTTTTTGTGTCCCATGATGGTCTTCAGAGGCTTTTCCACTCTGACAAGAATTACATTTCTTGGAGAAACACTTAATACTTTTCAGCCATAAAAGCAGTCAAAATCAAAGATATTGAATATCAGTAATAGAAATCCGCTATTGGCAGATTCAGTTCAAATATATCGTTATCTGAATCTGCAAAACCCTTATCAATCAAACTCTTTTGCTCCTGTGCTGCTTAGTCACAGTACACCCAAACATCTCACCGCCCCTTTATCTACTTATATTCCTGTATCTGTCTCTCTCTTACATCCCATAGAAAGTAAGGTATTGTCTTCTCTCCATGTACTGTATCCCGTCTCTCACTTCTATTACGGCCGTCTCTCACCGCTCTCCATTCTTTGCCTCATCTTCCGCGTCTTCTCCCCTTGTACTTTTCACTCTATTATCAAGCGAGCGGTCCGTCAGAAAGGCTCTGCCGGCGGCGGGGCTCCGTGGTAAAAGCCTTAAAAGCGTTCGTCCTTCGATTCCCCTGCTCTTCAGCACTTAAGCGTTAGAAAATTGAAGCAGCCAAACGAGTCAACAAGAGGCTGTGAAGAGGCTCCTAGTAGCTGTGTGCACCGGAAAGCATCAGAAAGCCTGCTTGTACTGGAAGCTTCTAGCGTCACCACATTAGACCCAGAAGCCAAGAGCAGGAATTACTTCACATCAGGGTTTGACCGATTATGGGTTTTTAAGGCCAGTACAGATATTTTTGGCTGTCGATAGCCAATATTTTGCGTGACCGTTTTCATGCCCGAAAAATTACCAGTATTTTGTTTTCCCTCAGAATTAGATTCTTAGCAGGATGAAAAAGCCTCTGAAGCAGCTTTCAGACAATCGGACACTAAGGGTGCGTTTGACACCAAGAATTCTTGGAGAGGTTTACTAGAATTCTGGAGTGTTTACTCCTTTCGTTCGTTTGGCCGGGTGAGAGCGATGCCATTTGAACTCAGGTGGCACCAAATAGCCGCACCAAGACGCCAGCAAATGTGGGTCTTGGTCTTCTACCAAGGGTTGCGGTTGGTAGGTGGTTCGGGTTACGAACCACCTACCAACCACCTAGAAATGTCCCCAAACTGTAAGGCTTAATGGGTATATGGAGATCGATGTTGACTCCATATAGCCAGCAGTTACTCCTAGTTGGAAAGCCTGCATTCTTAGAAATCAGGGTTCCACGAGGTTCTAGGTAGATCTAGGTAGATCTTTTTGCCTCTGAAGAACACGTTTACTTGAACACTTGTACTTTTTGTTGAAGAGGTTCCTCGAAGGTTTCTTGTATGACAAAGGGTTCCGAAAAGAACCCTTCTTCATGGATCTTGAGGGCGAGAGAAGCCAAGATAGACGGCAAACAGTTCAGTCTTAAAGGAATAGTTCACCCAAAAATGAAAACTCTGTCAGCATCTACTCACCCTCATGCCAAATGAAACACAGATGAAGTTTGTTAGTCCATATAACACACAGGGAGGTTGCCAGCGCAGCTTGGTAGCAGCCTTCTCCGAAAACAACTGAAGTCAATGGGGACCTGTTGTTTGTTTCCAAAACAAAAACAGCCAAATAATCACACTCTGAACTGTGAAATGATGGTGTAAATATACTGTAGGTCTTTTTGGAACTCTGAAGAACTGGTCCCCACTGACTTCAGTTGTTTTGGAGAAGGCTGCTATGGAGTTGTGCTGGCAGCCTCCCTGTGTGTTATATGGACAAACTTCACCTGTGTTTCAACTGGCATGAGGGGGAGGAGATGATGACAGAATTTTCATTTTTGGATGAACTATTCCTTTAATTTTCTGTTCTATTGTTTGACTTAATTTTGAAAGAGAGAGAAAATAGCAATGTAAACACAAGGCATTATTCAATAATCTGAGAACAATGGGAATTACTGATGGACATTTGTACAATATAGGACTTACTTTTTATGAATTTCTACTACTTAATAGAGAATATAAAGTACTTTCATACGGAGCACCATGATTATGGAAAACATTTAGGATTTAATACTGGTTTTAGATCACACCACTCTAATATAGTAATCCAAAACAGAGTAAGGGCTGGAATGTGAGGTTTGAAAGCCAGAAATCACCTATCATCCCTTTACAGAGGACAAATATTTTGAAGGTGCATAAAGTAAGATTTTTCTTTAGTTCAAGTACTAGATTCAAGTCCATAGTCCATGAATCCCTGATGTTTTTGTACTGGTTTCTTCTGCTGCTGCTTCTGCTACTTCTGCTTCCTCTCAAATTACTGAGAAGGTACATTTTAAAGGCATGAAATTTGGCAGAATGTTAGATAATTGGTTTGCAAATGCTTCCCACTAAATCTGACCCTTGAGCCTGATGGAGGTGCTATAATTCCAGGCCAAATTTTAAAACTTCGAAAGGTCACAACTCCTACGCTGTAAGTCCCATAACCAAACTTGCTTTACTAGAAAAGAAGAAAGAAGAAAGTCTGCTATATCGGATTTGGTGCAAAAAAACGTGTATATTATAAATAGATTTATTTCATCTACATACAGTTCACTAGATAGAATGAAGACATTGTAGTAGCCTCTTGCCTTGCAGTCCTAAGTGAGAGTGTGTGTGTTAACTATAGGCCAAATATCCCATCAGGCTAGCAGATGGCATGTGCCCCAGCTCCACTCAGCCTGTTGCCTTCCTGGCTCGTGGCTAGCACTTTAGGCCTCGTACTGGCCAGGCATCAGTATGCTCAATATGGACGGCTGACCCTCCAGCAGCCTCCAGCCTCCCTCACTTGATCTCTCACTTGTGGATTGCACTTGCGGATTTTTTCTCCCACTAAAGTAATATTGATACATCTCACTCCCGTTTTCAAAATTTAACTGGTTTTCCCAAGGGGGGGCGCTAGAATTTCCAGGTCTTCATTAAACATTTTAACAACCGGTCATATCTCCCATGAGTTGGAATTAAATGAAATCCGGTGCACATATCAGGCTTTCCTTGCTCTATAAACTTTGGACTTCCGGACCATCGATGGACACAACATTGGATTTTCCACCATTTTTACCTTTTTTTTAAAGCGAGTTTTCCTCCCTAAACCTTTATCATGTATTTACTGATAGGGGTGAGTGCATCATTCGTAGATTCACCAATATGCCCAAAAGAAGTGCACACATGGACCTACAAAATGTATTTGCACTAGGCACGGGACGATATGAAAATTTCATGTCACGATTATCCTGGCCAAAATAATTGGGATTCACGATATTATCCCGATAATCATCAAAATATGCTTAAAACTCTTAAAATGGCACTAAAACATACTGGAATCACTTTACCTTACATTTTGTTAAGAAACAAATATTTCTAATGCATCATAAGACACATCTGTTTTTTTTGTGAACATCCTTTTTAGTAAAAAAACAAACAAGGACAGATTCAGACTCTTGCCAACACCCAGCAGGTAATCACGAGAGAAAAAAAATCCATTAATAAAAATAATCTACCTATCAACCTGATATCCAAGCATTCACATGGTTCAATTAGTTATGTGTTGTAAATGCACAGTAAATGAATAACTTGTTTTGAGGATATTCACGCTCATGTGAGGATATTCACGCTCATGTGAGGATATTCACGCTCATGTGAGGATATTCACGCTCATGAGGATATTCACGCTCATGAGGATATTCACGCTCATGTGAGGATATCCACGCTCATGTGAGGATATTCACGCTCATGTGAGGATATTCACGCTCATGAGGATATTCACGCTCATGAGGATATTCACGCTCATGTGAGGATATCCACGCTCATGTGAGGATATTCACGCTCATGTGAGGATATTCACGCTCATGTGAGGATATCCACGCTCATGTGAGGATATTCACGCTCATGTGAGGATATTCACGCTCATGAGGATATTCACGCTCATGAGGATATTCACGCTCATGTGAGGATATCCACGCTCGTGAGGATATTCACGCTCATGTGAGGATATTCACGCTCGTGAGGATATCCACGCTCATGTGAGGATATTCACGCTCATGTGAGGATATCCACGCTCATGTGAGGATATTCACGCTCGTGAGGATATCCACGCTCATGTGAGGATATTCACGCTCATGTGAGGATATCCACGCTCATGTGAGGATATTCACGCTCATGTGAGGATATCCACGCTCATGTGAGGATATTCACGCTCATGTGAGGATATTCACGCTCATGAGGATATTCACGCTCATGTGAGGATATTCACGCTCATGTGAGGATATTCACGCTCATGTGAGGATATTCACGCTCATGTGAGGATGTTCACGCTCATGTGAGGATATTCACGCTCGTGAGGATATTCACGCTCATATGAGGATATCCACGCTCATGTGAGGATATTCACGCTCATGTGAGGATATTCATGCTCGTGAGGATATTCACGCTCGTGAGGATATTCACGCTCATGTGAGGATATCCACGCTCGTGAGGATATTCACGCTCATGTGAGGATATTCACGCTCATGTGAGGATATCCACGCTCGTGAGGATATTCACGCTCATGTGAGGATATTCACGCTCGTGAGGATATTCACGCTCATGTGAGGATATTCACGCTCATGTGAGGATATCCACGCTCATGTGAGGATATCCACGCTCATGTGAGGATATTCACGCTCGTGAGGATATTCACGCTCATGTGAGGATATTCACGCTCATGTGAGGATATCCACGCTCATGTGAGGATATTCACACTCGTGAGGATATCCACGCTCATGTGAGGATATTCACGCTCATGTGAGGATATTCACGATTATCCCGATAATGGAAATTCACCAAGATGAAATTATCTTGAGTGTTTTAAAGGTAAAATCTTATATCCTCCCATCCCTAATTTGCACTGATACATAAGAGTTTGACCTTCCTCACATTTGTAGAACTTGGTACCGATTGGCCTCAAATGTGCCTGCATTGTTCATGCGGGACGAGACTCACTTTGGTAGAAAATCTATCCACTTAACAGCACAGACCTCACCATATAAGTTTATGAGCCATTTTTTTTTTTTTTTTTTTTTTTACTTCAATACAGCTGTCACGATGTTAGCCAACTCTAAATCAAAAATATTTGCCTCTTACCACTGTCTGCCAAATGTGAAATGGCATTGATAACTTTGTAATACTTGGCAGGCATTAAGACGGCGTATCTCCATCTCTGACGCAAAGCCGGCAGCTGGCAAGGCGCCGCTCGTTTTGATGCCGTCGGATTTAGTTTTGATCTCTCCATCCTTCCATCCGTCCTCTGCCTTCCTTTATCTGGAGGGGGTGGGTTGGTGCTGTGTGTGTGTGTGTGTGTGTGTGTGGCGGGGAGTGGTGATAAGTCAGTTCGGTTTGATCCTCCAACTCACCCCCGGAGGGAAGCTCGAGGGCAGTTCTGATGTTTGACAAGAGTTTCCATTTAAACGTCTTGGATGCCCGGTTCCTCGTCGCATCCGTCTCCGCTCATCCGTTCCCCCCCCCTGATAAGAGCGGTCTGAATAAACGCAACTGGTTGTCTATGGCTGAGCGGCTCTCAACGTGGGGCCCGGGGACCACCAGGGGTCCTTGAGGGCATTCCACGGGGTCCCCAGCATTGTTGAACTTCATTATTTTGTCATTTTAGAATGAGTATTTTGATCATAGTTTCATTGTTATCTCTCTACCTAAAGTACAGATAGTCATGGAATTCTGGACAAAATCATATCTGACGATAAAAATATTCTCAGATTTGGGTCCGAGAGACAAAATCTGCAACCTGAATTTAATCTAAGGATGTTTATGAATCAATGTTTATCATTATTATTTTTAGTGGCATGATTATTGGTCTGACAAGAATACAATTTTGGGGGGAAACATTTAAAGATTTCTTTTTTTTTTTTTTTTTTGCAGATATTTAACTGATATTGTCAGTATAACAATATCAGTGTTGGCCTTCCAAAACCCATATCGGTCAAACACTAGTTACAGCCAATATAAATTGAACCAAACCATTAATAATAACATACAGTATGTCTAGCTGTCATTCCTATAGACATGATTTGACTTAAGTAGGATCTATAACCAAAGCAATACAACTGAAGTAATATTACAAACAAATATTACAATAAAGTAAAAATAAATGAAGATGTTTGTCTTAATTTGTCTTTTTAATCTTTGTATTTGTTCCTGTTCCTTTTATTTGTTTTTGTCCTTTTCCTTTATTTTTATTCAATATGTTGAGCTATTTCTACTTTTATGTGAATCATTTTGTAAACGCTGATTGTAGATAAGTTTATTATTTTTATTATTATGAGCAGCGGCAATAGTGCCAGTAGCAGCAGCAATTCTTTTTTTTATGATTTACATTTTATTGGATTTTCAAGTTTTATACCATGTACATACAGATAGACAAATAATGAGGGATATAATAAATATATACTGTATATTAAATCAACAAAAATAATTAAAAGATAAGTAAAATATACCAAATTCTCTTGTTCACATCTGGCATCAATACAGTAATGTAGCATTTTCCATGTGTTCACTTCAAGTTCAGTGTGCATGGGGGAAAAAAAAAGTGTATACCTTTCATCCATGCCTCTCTTTTCTTTCTCTCCCTCCTCTCCCTCCAGTCCCCACAGTGAAGGCCCCCCCGCTGGGCCCCGTGGCCCTCGCCGCGGTGATCGCCGGCCCCGTGTGCGTGCTGTGCCTGCTGCTGGTCCTGGCGTTCTACGTCTGCCACAGCCACCGGGGCCTGGGCCTCGGGGCCGGGGGCGCCGGGGCCCACCACCACCACCACCACCGGGTGCCCAACGAAGAGGACCCCTCCATGGACCACCCCTTCATCACCGTGGGCACCACGCTCAAGGACCTCATCTACGACATGACCACCTCCGGCTCCGGATCAGGTGGGGACGCCGCACCCTGGGGGTCCCGGGGGGGGGGGGGGGGGCATTTGCTGCATGTCCTCCCCTCTCTCTCTCCCATACCTTCCTGTCTCTCTCTCACACTGTCGCTATCAATGAAGCATAAAAATGTGGAGCAGAAAAATGAATCTGCTGTAGTAATCGCAAATGAGACAAAACGTTTATTAATCTGCATTTTCATGTGGAATTAGCATAATCCAACTACATTTAAGTAGATCATTGCCTGTTTCCAGACCCATATAGGATACTGCTTTACAGCAATCACTGCTGCATTTACATTGCATTTCAGTGTATAGACCTACCCAACTAATGTAGCTCACCTTGTAAAAGCACCACGTTATTTTCCCATTATTCCTAATTTTGGCATGGGTGAACAAATCATAAATTTTGGTAGTAGTCAATCTTAATAATACAGTAATAGTTGATTAATTGTAGCAGCATTAGTGTGGTGGGATATGATGGGCGGGTGTGTGTGTGTGTTTTAAAGTGTAAAGGTCTGAACAAATTGGTGAATGCTAAGTCATGAGAGGATACACACTGCACACACTACTCTCTGCCTCTGTGTGTGTGTGCTTCTGCTATGAGCAACAGTAGACCTCTTGTTGGAGCAGCATATTATAATAACTGGCTGACTCTGATTCTAGCAGCCTACACACACACACACACACACACACACACACACACTACTGGCAAAAGCTGTACTTGACGCTAGCCATAAATTAGCACCTCTCTGTGGAGACTTGCACCTCCAGCAGGCTGCCAAGGAAGGACTTGGACTTAGTCTTTCTAGCTTTTTCTGCCATATTGCACGAGTATGTGTGTGTGACTGGTAGAATATATGTGTCACTCTATGTGTGTGTGTGGTAGAATATATGTGTGTGTGTGTGTGTGTTATACTGTGTAGGCTGTTTTTAATTACCGTGCTGCGCGAGAACGCGTGTGGAAACAGGAGAGCGATTTTGCATTTCGCTTCCCTCTTTCTATTTCCTCTTCAACGACTCCCCGCTTTGCCAGGCCAGCTGAGGTAGAAGGCGGCACAAGTGAAAATGATTTTCCATATATCATATTTGTACAGCCGGTACAGAATTTCAAGTCGTCGGCCTGCTGCAATTGCATCCAGCCAAATGAAATTGGAAGAGAAACAGAATGGCAGTTAGGTTGACTTCAGGCTGAATTATAGTCAAACGGGCTCGGGGAGCTCCGCCATGCACCAGACAAATTATCATCAACCTTCTGTTTTAATTCTGACTCGCCCGTGTGTGTGTGTGTGTATGTTGGTTGAGTGTATATGTGTGTCTGAGTGTGTCCGCTAGGGCTTAACCATTATGGGTTTTTGAAGGACATACCAATATTCTTTGATGGAAGCTGCTGACAGCCGGTATTTTGTGCTGACATTCAATCTCTTCAAATTTTACCATTTTGATGCAAGTCATCGGTCAAGCAGTCTGTGTCCGACCGGTGGTTCTCAATCATGGTCCACGGAGCGGCCAAGATTCTGCCTTTTTTTTTTTTATTCCAACCAAACTGCTGCACTGATTGACACGTCTTCAACCAGAGAGGAGGAACTCATCAGCGAAATCATCCGCTGTGGCGTTTGGCTGGAATGAAAACATGCAGACCTGCAGACACGCTAGGTCACAATGGCACACGGTTAGAAACCACTGGTGTAGACTATGGCACATCAAAACCATTGAAACGCAACGTAATAATAAAACATATTCATGCATACTTGTGTGGAATCTGATCAAAATGTCTCAGAATCAGTTCAGGTTAAGGGCTTCCCATAGACCAGTGATTCTCAACCTTTTTCCTATCAAGGACCCTAATTTAGCCCACATTAGAGCCACGGACCCCCATTTGATGAGATTTTGTCTCTCAAACCCAAATCTGAGAATATTTTTATTGTTAGATATGATTTTGTCCAGAATCCCGTGACTATCTGTATTGTAGGTAGAGAGATAACAGAGAAACTATGATCAAAACAGTCATTCTTCTACATTCTCTAATTGTGTTAACTTCTTGTAAATGAAATAATGAAGTTTAACAATTCATCAATTTGCTGGGGACCCCCTGGAACCCAACCAGACAACCAGTGTAGCATTCTTCAATTCTACTATAAATATGCAGTCAAATTACATCATATCCTTCATATTAGAGGTGGACCAGATCAGATTTTTGGTAACACTTTACAATAATGGTCACTAAGTTAAGGGTTTAATAGTTTATAAAGATGACTATTCAATAATGTATAAATTAATACCTTAGTTAACATGAACACCATTAGTAAATGATTACCAGACACATTAGTTAACTGTTAATTAAGGGTTAGTTAATGCTTATTAACCATTTATTAAGCATTAACTAACCCTTAACTTAGTGACCCTTATTGTTACCGATTTTTTTTTTTTTTTTTTTTTTATCGGCCCTATATATTGGTCTAACCCTAATGTAGACACATCAAAATTCAGCATCCAATGCATCTAACCCTAGTGTCCACATGTGTATCTGCTCTCTCACACTGTTGTCTTTTTGTGAACCTTTTTTTTTTTTTGTCTTTGTTCCCAGGCCTGCCCCTGCTGGTCCAGAGGACCATCGCCAGGACCATCATCCTGCAGGAGAGCATCGGGAAGGGGCGCTTCGGGGAGGTGTGGCGGGGCAAGTGGCGCGGCGAGGAGGTGGCGGTGAAGATCTTCTCTTCCCGCGAGGAGCGCTCCTGGTTCCGCGAGGCCGAGATCTACCAGACCGTCATGCTGCGGCACGAGAACATCCTGGGCTTCATCGCCGCCGACAACAAAGGTTAGAAACCTCCGGAAAAGAGCTTTGAGAGGTTAAGATGAGATGAAAGTTTGACGATCCATGTGGGGAAAATAATAAATGCATGTGGAACGAAAAACGGAATAGAAATAAGAATAGAGCAAACGGAGGGTATTAAACATAACACAACAATGTTATATATTATATTATAATATATGTTATATCTATATATAATCTGTTCTAACATATTAAGAAGTATATGAGTGAAATTATGAAAAGCATGTTACAGGGTTATGAGAGTGTACACAAAAACAGCAATAGAACATACAGAGACAAAGAAAAAATAATTGAAAAATATGTATATATAATATATACCAAAAAATAAAATTGATGCAGTATGAAGTGAATAATTCTAAAATAAGATATATGCAACATATACAACTGAGAAAGCATATGCAAATGACAATATGTGAATTTACAGCTTATATACGTGATATGGAAAGTGTGCATCAGATTCACATTAACAGGTCTACAGTAGGACATACGTATGAACAGAAAGTGTCTGTATATTACAATTACAACTTACAAATGTAGATAAAATGTAGAGAATGTTACTAGATGCTCACCTTATCAAAAACAGATGGAGTATTTATAGTTTGAGTTTACTCCATCCATTGAGAAACTGGTTCCAGTCTTTCCACAGCTGATTTGGATTGGAAAACAAGCAAACCTTTGGGTGTTGATGGCACATGATTTGCAGCCACTGTTCTAAATGCAATTTGAAAGGCTTTTCTCCTCTGCCAAGATAATAATTATCAAACGCTGAATCCTTGTCCTCTCTTTTTTTTTGAGATTGTGATATAACATCGGCTGTTGTCAATTTTTAAACCAAAAATATCAGAATTGGTATTGGCCTTCAAAATCCTTTGAACCCTCATCAGCTTATTGTCTACAGATGACAGTGTAGGTTGTTATAAATAGAACTGAATCTTCAGATGTCGTAGAATGGGAAAGCAGCTCTATTGAAAGTGGAGTTACTGTAGGCAAGTGTTACTATGTGAATAGACAGGCTGGTAGACAGTGTGGAGGATTTGAACGGTTCAATTTTGGATTTTGGAGCACCTTGCTGCATACATTTAAGATACAGAGCTCATATTAGTACCGCCATGTGAAGACAAGTATGTCGACATAGAAATGTTTGCTAATTACTGCATTAATTATTGTAATTAATGACCTCATTAGTGTAACTGGTTATGTTTAATAGCCATATGGTGGGGCATTAGGCAGCTCAAGTGCCTCTTGTTGGACTGAAGCTGCCAATATATCTGCATATTTTGTGCCGATACTCATTACCTTTTAAAACTGTCAATTTTAATGCCAAAAGATTCTCAAACATTTCCCCAGAATTTTAGACCCAATTTACACCCAGTGTTAAGATTCAATCTGTATTATTCAAATAAGAGAGCACACACATCAATGCAAGGTGTAAGTATCTGCACTCATGTCACATAGAAGCGTCATCACTGAGGGTAGAAACGACATCACTGAGGGCAGAAACGACATCACTGAGGGTAGAAATGTCATCACTGTAGGTAGAAACGTCATCATTGGAGGTAGAAACGTCATCACTGTGGGTAGAAACGACATCACTGTGGGTAGAAACGTCATCACTGTAGGTAGAAACGTCATCATTGGAGGTAGAAACGTCATCACTGTGGGTAGAAACGTCATCACTGTGGGTAGAAACGTCATCATTGGAGGTAGAAACATCATCACTGGGTAGAAACGTCATCATTGTGGGTAGAAACGTCATCACTGTGGGTAGAAACGTCATCATTGTGGGTAGAAACGTCATCACTGTGGGTAGAAACGTCATCATTGGAGGTAGAAACGTCATCACTGTGGGTAGAAACGTCATCATTGGAGGTAGAAACGTCATCACTGTGGGTAGAAACGTCATCATTGGAGGAAGAAACGTCATCATTGGAGGTAGAAACGTCATCACTGTGGGTAGAACGTCATCACTGGAGGTAGAAATGTCATCACTGGGGGTAGAAATGTCATCACTGGAGGTAGAAACGTCATCACTGGAGGTAGAAACGTCATCACTGTGGGTAGAACGTCATCACTGGAGGTAGAAATGTCATCACTGGGGGTAGAAATGTCATCACTGGAGGTAGAAATGTCATCACTGGGGGTAGAAATGTCATCACTGGAGGTAGAAATGTCATCACTGGGGGTAGAAACGTCATCACTGGAGGTAGAAACGTCATCACTGGAGGTAGAAACGTCATCACTGGGGGTAGAAACGTCATCATTGGAGGTAGAAACTTCATCACTGGGGTTAGAAACATCATCACTGGGGGTAGAAACGTCACCACTACGGGTAGAAACGTCATCATTGTGGGTAGAAACGTCATCACTGGAGGTAGAAACGTCATCACTGGGGGTAGAAACGTCATCATTGGAGGTAGAAAGGTCATCACTGGGGGTAGAAACGTCATCACTGGGGGTAGAAACGTCATCACTGGGGGTAGAAACGTCAACACTACGGGTAGAAACGTCATCATTGTGGGTAGAAACGTCATCACTGGAGGTAGAAACGTCATCACTGGGGGTAGAAACGTCATCATTGGAGGTAGAAACGTCACCACTAGGGGTAGAAAGGTCATCACTGGAGGTAGAAACATCACCACTAGCGGTAGAAAGGTCATCACTGGGGGTAGAAAGGTCATCACTGGGGGTAGAAAGGTCATCACTGGAGGTAGAAATGTCATCACTGGGGGTAGAAACGTCATCACTGGGGGTAGAAACGTCATCACTGGAGGTAGAAACGTCATCACTGGAGGTAGAAACGTCATCATTGGAGGTAGAAACGTCACCACTAGGGGTAGAAAGGTCATCACTGGGGGTAGAAACGTCATCAGTGGGGGTAGAAACATCATCAGCTAGCCTAGCCCAATAGAAAACAGTATGAAATGTAAGATGTACCCTTCTGTGGCAAAAGAAAACAAGGACGCATATAAATACCAGGTGTAAATGCAAGGTGGTGATCTATTATTAGTCATCTTGTTATCACCTCTAGCATATTCAGATGCAAATCACATTTTAATACCTGGTGAAGACTACTACTACTACTTGATACTACTACTTCATGACACTAATGAAGTTCTTTTAGGTGGGTTAGCAGCTCCTTAAGGCAGGGTTAGACTTAGAACAGTACCAGCATTGTCCTAAACCTGTACCTCCTATCTCCTCTCTCTCTCTCTCTCTTTGCCTAGATAATGGGACATGGACTCAGCTGTGGTTGGTGTCGGATTACCATGAGCACGGCTCTCTGTTTGACTACCTGAACCGCTACACCGTCACTGTGGAGGGCATGATCAAACTGTCCCTGTCCACCGCCAGCGGCCTTGCCCACCTGCACATGGAGATAGTGGGCACGCAAGGTGAGACGCACTCACTTACACTACAAGATTGTGTCCCCAGTATTAATGACAGTCAGCCTCCATTCACAAACACACATACCACCTCACCCAGTGGTCGCACAATTTCACAGCTGCCATATAGTTAAGTGAAAACGTCCACATTTGAATAATCTGGACACGATGGACGCACACACACTCTCTCACACAAACATTGTTATCAAGAAGAAGAGAGTGTGTATGTGCCGGGCTGTGCAGTAAAGAGTGTTTAACTGAAACTCTTTATTTAGTCAGCAGATACTCAGAGAGGTTGCGCTGCAAAGAGTTCCCACGGGAGTGTGTGTGTGTGTTTGTGTTTGTGTGTGCTTGTGGTTCGCAGTAAGTTCAGCTTATCCACATCTGAGTTGCTGGAGGAAAGGAATGAGAAACCACAAAACCCTCAATTTTTGTCTCTTTTAAGTTTTTCCAATTCAAAGGTACTTTATTAGAATGAAGTAGTAAAAAACATAAACAACAATGTTAGCAACCAAGACAATGTGACAAGTGGTTTGATAATATATTGGTCAATTATGCCAGCGATTCTCAACCTTTTTCATATCAAGGACGTTCAAATCTGAGAATATTTTTATTGTTAGATATGATTTTGTCCAGAATTCCATGACTCTCTGTATTGTAGGTAGAGAGATAACAGTGAAGCTATGACCATAATAGTCATTCTTCTACATTCTCTAATTGTGTTCACTTCTTGTAAGTGAAATAATGGCAAAGTTTAACAAGTCATCAATTTGCTGGGGACCCCCTGCAACCCCCGCAACCCTGGTGGTCCCCGGACCCCATGCTGAGAACCACTGAATTATGCTATTGACGGTTTTATTAAAGGACATACAATCTGATACGTGTTTTTTTGTTGTATTGTTTTTTCATTGTTAATATTAGTCCTTTGTGAAATGGTGAGGTTAATACATGTTTGGCACCATGTACTCTTACATATTCTAATTCTGATATTCCTACTGTGTATCTCTCCAGGTAAGCCCGCCATTGCCCACAGAGACCTGAAGTCTAAGAACATTCTGGTGAAGAAGAACGGGACCTGCTGCATCGCCGACCTGGGCCTGGCCGTCCGCCACGACTCGGCGACCGACACCATCGACATCGCCCCCAACCACAGAGTGGGAACCAAAAGGTAAACCGCCCGCCCCCCTCGGGACGCCATCTTGGGTATAATCTACACTGTGTTGCATTCGCGTCATCAGGGAAAACACAGTAGATACAAACATCTCAATAGGAAATACTGTTCGTCTCAGCTTTCAGGCAGCAAATGCAACTTGGGAACTACAAATGAACAATTCTCATCACATAAGTTCATTTATGATTGAACTACTTTCGGCTCATTTCGGCTCAATTCACCTCCCACTTCTGTAGAAGGCGGACAGGTTCTCACTCCAGTGCAACATAAGGACTAAATTCAGTATCAGACCTGCTCTTTCTCCATCTTACTATACACTTTGGTTCTGTCAGGAGGTATGGATCTTGCCACTTTTGGCAGGCCTAACATTCCAAAGTGTCAGTTGGTTGTGAAACTGGGTCTCAAACTACAAGAGATAGCATTGCATTTATACTGACAGCCCAGGCACACCTGGCCACTTTAGCCCCAGTCTCTACTCCAAAACACTGAGTTGTAGCTTGAGAAGAGTCAGCTCAGTTAACCTGAACACTCAGCCAGCCAGCTAATTTAGCAAAGGAACTAATGTCAATGTTAACCTGCAACTACCTAACCTTAGCTATTGTTCAGATGCGTTAACTAGGGTTTGACCAATAGATGACAGATGGCCGAGTGAAGTCGCTGATAGCCAATGTTTTGTGCTGATATTACGTATCTTAAAATTTGGAAAAATCCCCCAAAATACAAGGATTCAGTTTCCTCCAGAATATCATTCTTAGCAGGGTAAGAGATGAAAGGGTTTGAATGCATTTCAGAGAGCATTTTGGTTTTCAGACAAATCCATGGAAGGTGAAACTCTGCTACACCAAATACAGCTTAAGTCGCCTCCACTTCCCTGTACCTGCAGTTCGACTTCTCCCTAGTTCCCAACAGTACTGAATAATTTCTAAACTAGCTATTGATTTTAACAACAATAAGGCAATGGGACGGCTGACGCTGCTGGCTTGGAAGGGCCACTCACCCATTCAGAAACCAAACAGCATCAAGAATTAAAGGCTAAAGTGACGGCTGATTTTGCTGCCTTGAGAGACTCCGCTCAACACATCAGAAAACGAATTGTATCAGTAAACAATTATACCATAAACTTAACCATGTCTATTCCATACTGTTGAGATGGAAGTCATAGAAGTCATAGAGTCATAGAAACGCAATCAGCTGGTCTAATCCGTTGTTGCCCAAGAGCTCGGGACCTCCAATATTGTTGCCAGAGGATATTGCTTCACTTGAAAGCACTCTATGGGTTAGACACCAGGTGGAGAGAGAGAGAGAGAGAGAGAGAAAAAGGGGGGGGGGCATCATAAGTCCGTATATGAGTGTGATTCATCATGTGGAAGTACTCTGTCTCTAACAGCAGCATCATCCAGCCAAGCTTTTAAAAAAAACATACACACACAGCACGGGAGTAGTTGCTGTTTAGCCATTCAGTTTCCATAATTCATGTTCCAACTCCATTCCCCCGATATTTGGTGTATGAACACACCTGGCTGATATGGCTGTTTTCATAATACCACCTGTGGAGGTGTGTGGGTGTGTGTGCGTGCATTTGTACGTGTATTCCCATCTGTTGGAGTGCTTGCTCTGTTAGCCCGGCAGTCGTTACAGTTAGCAGTTCCTAGCTAAGGGCAAGGCTAGCGTGACCGACACTGGAATCCTAAGCTATCTCAACCGACTCCTTTGGGTGCTGTCGGTACATCTGAACTATAATGAGGTGTCTGTGCCGTTCTACTGCCAGACTGTGGCTGGATGAACACAATTCACACTGAACAAATGAACCACTTGTTTGGTTTTGAGTAGGAGCACTCACTTCGTAGCCACTTATCAGGATGTTGTTTTTAGTTGAAGACACATTTAAAAACAGAGAATGGCTTCTCTTTAAAATCAACCTTTTTGATGGGGAGCGACCTGCTAAGCCAAGCTAGCTAATTAGTAGGGGAGGAAAGAGTATGAAAATATCCTACTCAAGTAGGAGTTCTGTCACTTTGCTGAAAATATGACTGGTGTAAAAACTTGCTTAGGTTAAAGTAGCTCATTGAAAATGTACTCGGAGTTACTTAAAGGAATAGTTCACCCAAAAATGAAAATTCTGTCATCATCTACTCACCCTAATGCCAGTTGAAACACAGGTGAAGTCAGTGGGGACCAGTTCTTCAGAGTTCCAAAAAGACCTACAGTATATTTACACCATCATTTAGTGCAAATCTTAACTACAGCTGATTGATTTGCAACAAATAATGGTTTATAATTCTTTATATTCGCTGTGTGATTGTTTGGCTGTTTTTGTTTTGGAACTCTAAAGAACTGGTCCCCATTGACTTCAGTTGTTTTGGAGAAGGCTGCTACCAAGTTGTGCTGGCAACCTCCCTGTGTGTTATATGGACTAACAAATTTCACCTGTGTTTCATTTGGCATGAGGGGGAGTAGATGATGACAGAATTTTCATTTTTGGGTGAACTATTCCTTTAAAACAGGTGAAAACTAATTTATTGCTAGTTGTGATGCTTGCCACCCGTGAGCATCTTGACAAATAATGTAATAATAATAATGTAACAAATCACCAATCGTAGTTAACGTTACATCCTCATCAAAGGATTAAGCCCTCTTACAACAAACAAAATGCAAAACCTAAATCTAACAATTCAAAAAGACACAACTTACCTTATCAGGAAACCAGGGAACTTGAAATGCATCTTTACTAACAAGCCAAAGAAGCAGTGTGAATTGTAGTGAAATGTGAAATGGAAAAATCAATCTTCCAATGAGACTGCAGTGAAAACTAGGTCAGCAGGAGCAGTAACTCGCAGTCCATCAGCTGCTCTATAAAGGTTAATCCCACAGGCATTTCAGGTGTGGCAGTTCAACCAGGACCTAATGAAAATCCTACAGGCTCTTAGACACAGCAGTGCATGGAGATGCTGAACCATCTGGCAAGCAAAAAACAAAATATTTTATGATCTTTCTCATGCAGTGCAAGAGGACAGACTTTGAAGTTCTTTTAATACAAAAAAAACTTTGCAAAATAAAACCAAAACAAAGTAAAGCATGAATCAACAACAATTTAGGGACGTGCTGGTGGTGGTTTCTGTTAGCTAGATAGCTAGCTAGTTATAGAGCTTACAATGTTTCTACTCTGTAATTTAAAATGTAACTAAATGAAATGTATAAAAGTAAAATTACTGACTTGCTCAAATGTATAAGTACACAAAAAAGCCTCTCACTCACAGCAACAAGAGTAACTGTTCTGTGTTACTTCCGCCCTTGCTGCCTAGCTAGCTGGCAAATTGTTACACAAGACCACAAATGACTTCTCTCTCTCTCTTTCCCCTTCTCTCTCTCTCCCCTTCTACCTCCCTCCTGTTGTATTATGTAGACTTGTCTAGCCCCAGGGTTGGAAAGTGAGCATTATATTAAAACCATAGCCAACCCTCTCTTCTCCTCTCTCTCCATCTCCCACAGTGATCAGCGTTACCAGTATAGCTTTCCTCCCAATCTGTCTCTCTCTCTCTCTCTCTCTCTCTCTCTCTCTCTCTCTCTCTCTCTCTCTCTCTCTCTCTCTCTCTCTCTCTCTCTCCATCTCCCACAGTGATCAGCGTTACCAGTATAGCTTTCCTCCCAATCTCTCTCTCTCTCTCTCTCTCTCTCTCTCTCTCTCTCTCTCTCTCTCTCTCTCTCTCTCTCTCTCTCTCTCTCTTCTCTTTCACTGTCGACATGTCTGTCCTTGTGTGCCTCGTCTCTCCCTCCCCTTCCCCTTTTTCCCTCCCTCTCTGTATAGTGGTTTGATGCTTCGGGCATATTATAGCGCCACTGAATCATTCAGTAAGCCTCGGGTCAATGGAGACAGAAGCTCTGGCCTTGGCAGAAATCCATGTTACATATTGATGATATGATCCCACCAGTTTTTTTTTTCCACCCTACCCTAATGCTCAACATCCACTAAAGTATCAGTCCAAACCAAACTATTTTCTAGTAGTATTTACCATGTGAAAGCTGAGGTGAACAGTATTTTCTAGCCAGTGTACATCTGATTTTGTCGATGTGAAAGATTTTCTAGCACTATCTAAGGGGGAAAGTTTCATTTTAACTCGACAGTATTTAGGGGGTAGTGCAGATTTGACAGGATTTGATGGACCTAAAGCAAGAGATGACAGGCCAATCGATCAGAGCTAAAGATCGGATCCCCGTGATGCTTGTTGAAGAAATGCCAGGCCAGATATGATCAGAAAAGTCGAGTTGACACTTTGAGCAACAAACTCCGTGTCTGCGGAGCCAAAGTTCCAATCAATCCTGTATCAGTATCAAATATCACTTCAGCACTTAATGGTACAACTTGTACTGAGTAAGATGGTTATCCTACAATGAAAATGCATCATCTGCTAGCTAGTTAGCATACTAGCCGACCCAAAGAGCTTACATTGAAAATAGTTTTTGGTCAACCTGACTGATATGCTAGCAGCACACACTGTAGGCAGCTGTTACGGTCAAGTTGCAATATTTACACCATCATAAACGATGATATCGCCTAATTTCATTACAAAGTGACAGTCATTGAAAGTCAAATTACCTGGTCCAGGGATGCCATTTTAACTAGGGTGGGAACTATTTACCGGTGGGCCACACTGCCTGCTACACCTCCTTTGATAATGCAATACTTCATGGTTGTTTGGTTGTAGTCCGAACGTCATTTCAAGCACTTTTCGCCACCAGAGAGGCAGACAAAGCTTTTAAGTGGATACAGACAACTTTTCAACTTTCCCCCCGTTGTCCCCCTCTAGTGTTTCCAAGTGGTACTGTTGTTTGCGCTGCTCTCCCAAAGACAACCGGATCGCTTTCCGTTAGAGCCTAGCTCCGTGCAATAGAACAAACCATCTGTCTGCTTATCAACTCCTTGATCATAACACAATGTAGTAACTTTCACCACTGCTCATTTTAGAAAGGCCACTGCAAGAAAACCTGTTCTTCGTTTAGATTATCAAACAGACAATGGATTATTTGTTTGTTTCTGGCTGCTAGCGGTAGCGTTAGCAACATGGCTAACGCTACCGCTACCGATAGCTACCTATCCTATTCCTCTTTTGGTTGCGCAATGGATGACGCACTTCCTTTGTGCCGTAAACCGAGCCTTCATTCTCCCGGGAGATCGTACTCAGTGGCAGACAGAATTGCATAGTGAAAGCGAGGCTTATAGGGAACCAATCTAAACGCCGATGGTGTCATTATTCTATAGCCGTTACACTGTGCAATCAACATTTACTTCATAATGATAAGTTAAAGCAAAAAAGTTGTCTACAGGGTCTTTAAGACTGAAACTGCTTGACATTCGAGGGTCACCAGGGAAGAAGAGCATAATCCTGACAACCAGAGAGACACTCCATTTCAAGCTTTCTTCCAAGGATGCACTCCAGTTGACTAAAGCTGTGATGAATCAACTTTATACACTACATTAAAACAGGAACTTGTAAAAAAAAAAAAAAAAAACGCTGCTACAGATCCTTTTATGTGTTCCAGAGTTCTTTCTCTCAGACATAGTCATGAATTACGTGTGTGTGTGTGTGTGTGTGTATTTGTGTTTTTTTTTTAAAATATTCTAGGTGTTTGACAAAAACCGCGTTCTTTTTTATATTTTATTGATTCAAGGTTTTTTGATTCCAATGGGGTTTTTTCCTCTAATTTATCTGAAGCGGAGCTGGTAGGCATATTGGAACCACTGGAGACGAAGGCCAGCCATTCATTATCTGTACACCACACAGTTAAAAAAATAATAAATTAAGACTTTCTCTCTTATGCCTAGTGTGGGAGTTATTTGATTGCACTGTCAAGTCCATCTCATTAGACATCATCAGCGATGGTGTGTGTGTGTGTCTGCGTGCACCAGTAACCACAGGTCTCGGTTGCATGAAGACATTTATTTCGCTCTGATTGCCATATGAGCAGATATATGAGGTGTGTGGTTTGAAGCTTCTCAGCTTGTGAGATGCCTGATGCTAATAGCTCTCTAGATCCTCCGCAGTATTTACCAGCACCTCCCCAACAACGTGATTCTAATGGTAATAACTGCCAAATGGTATCAAGTACGAATGGGGACGATATGCTTTATCACACGATACGATTCGATATGCGATATGGGTTTCACGATCCGATAAGATGTAATGAATAAAAGTTCAATGACAACAAAGTTTGACCGTGCAAAATTTTGTTCATTTCTGAGTAGGGCTGAACAATTAATCGAAATTTTATCAAAATCGCAATATGGCCTACTGCAATTTTCAAATCGCAGGAGGTGCAAGATTTCTTAAAGGCGAAATGTGTCAAAATAGCATTTTAAATGAAATATTGTGGTGCTGCAGAGATGTCCTGGCCTACACATCATATTCTACAGACTTAAGAAAACATCTTTGTTTGCTACAGATCCCCCGCAAAAATCACACCATAATCATTTTAATGCATTTTTCAATGAAAATGAGAATAATGATGTAAAAATGATCATTCCCTCTAATATCGCAAATCATATCGCAATTGCAATATCAGTCAAAATAATCGCAATTAGATATTTTTTCAAAATCGTTCAGCCCTATTTCTGAGCCACAAATCAACATATTCTAGCAATGGCATTGGCTTGCTAGAATGTAAACAATTTAAAAATGTCTTTAAAAAGTGCAAATAATAAATAATATAATTAGGATGGAGAGTTTGTGAAATTGTGATGGTCAAGCCGTCTCATTTGTGATTACTACAGCAGAATAGAATGGAGCTAATATCGCGATTCATTTTTCTGCCCCGCGATACGCATTGTCACATTTTTGCCTCGCGATATCGCTCCCGCCTCTCCATTTTGTCAGCTGATCCTTTCAAAAATGCCAACAGTGCTTAGAGGACTTCCACATCCTTATATAACAGCATGTGCGTTTTTATGTAAGGCGCTTGTACCAAGACAGCATTTATGAAACCAGAGGGACTGTGGGACAAAAAATGACTGAGACCTTAAACCTGGAAGTTCCAAGGTGCTGCTGCCGGCCACATAGGACGCCGCTGTCCTCTTGACTGGCATGTTTTTAGAGTCAGACGTCTCTCAGCCTGTGCGCACGGGATCAGAAGTCTTTGTCCCAAGCCGTCAGCTGTGTCATCTCTCTGTTCAGGTACATGGCTCCGGAGGTCCTGGACGACTCCATCAACATGAAACACTTCGAGTCTTTCAAGCGAGCCGACATCTACGCCATGGGCCTCGTCTTCTGGGAGATCGCCAGCCGCTGCTCTATGGGAGGTGAGGACGGAAAGGAGGGGGGGGGATGGATTGGATGGATTAATGGATGAATCACTGGCTGAATGGAGGGGGGGGATGGAAGGAGAGGTTGACAGATTAATGGAGGGAATGATGGATGAATGGAGGGAGGGAGGGACAGAGGGAAGTATGGAAGGACTGACGCACAAGCGTCTGAATAGATAGAGGGAGGGATGGAAGATCAGACTGTGATGCTTTTTGCATGCAAACCACCTCAATGCGACTGTGTGTGGATTTTGCATCATCCATATTACCTCGGTAACATGCCATTAGAATATTCTGATAGCCTGAATTATAGATTACATATTCAAACATCACAATGCACAAAGCCTGCAGGTGGCTTCCAATACAAACGCTTGAAAGTTCAACACGGAACTTCCACTTCCTTGTAGAATCAGAAGATGCTGTGGTTCGACATGACAATACACAACCATACATCCTGTTGCAGTAGTGTATGACACATATTTTCTGTCAGGCATCCATGAGGACTACCAGCTGCCCTACTACGACCTGGTCCAGTCAGATCCCTCGGTGGAGGAGATGAGGAAGGTGGTGTGTGAGCAGAAGCTTCGGCCCAACATTCCCAACCGCTGGCAGAGCTGTGAGGTAGGACGACTATCACTAACTGTCACTACTGTGGTGGGATTTGGTATCTAGTTTGGTATCTAGTATCTACATTGGTTATTTTTATGATTTTTAACAGTGAGAACTCAAGTTTCCTCTAGTGGTCCATGGAGTGCCGAGAGTCTGCAGGTGTTCATGCCGACCAAACACTACAGCAGCTGATTTCACTGAGCAGTGCCTCCTCTCTGGCAGAAGTTGTGTTAATCGGTTCAGTCAGCTGCTGTAGCGATTGGTTGAAATGAAAACCTGCAGACTTGTGCGTCACAATTGCACATGATTGAAAACCACTTTTATACTTCAAGGTAATATTTTTTACCGAGAAAATCAATCGAGGCCTGAATGTGTATCGGAAAGCAAATACAACATCGGAAAATGAAATGTGCTCTCATACAACAAAGACCAGTACCTAAAAATATAAAACCCTATTGGTGTCAAAAACCACCGTTATATACCCAGTCCTTCTCTTCACACAGACTGCTGATGGATAGGATTGACTGATCACAGCCTAGCAATATTCAACCCCCTTTTCCCACACACGTTTTTTTGTGTACAGTTGTGTGGTTTCTTGTTTTCTTGGTTAATTGGTAGGTTACAGCAGTGGTTCTCAACCACCAGGGGTCCTTGCCGGGGTTCCGGGGGGTCCCCCAGCAAATGGATGAATTGTTAAACTTCACCATTATTTAACTTACAAGAAGTTAACACAATTAGAGAATGTAGAAGAATGACTATTTTGATCATAGCTTCACTGTTATCTCTCTACCTACAATACAGATAGTCATGGAGTTCTGGACAAAATCATATCTATCAATAAAAATATTCTCAGATTTGCGTGCGAGAGACAAAATCTCATCAAATGGGGGTCCGTGGCCTTAATGTGGACTAAATTAGGGGTCCTTGATATGAAAAAGGTTGAGAATCACTGGGTTACAGCACGGTAATAATAGGGTAATAACGGTAATACCACCATTATTACTGGGTAATTACTGTTTATTTAATGGTAATTAACTATGTAATATGAACATTATTACATTGGAATTACTTAATATTTTAGGTGGTAATTGCCAAGTAATATTCCCCACATTACTGGGTAATAACTGATTTTTTTTGAGTGGTAATTACATTAAATAAACCGTAATTACCTTGTAATAACGCTGGTATTACCCTGTTATTACAGTGCTTTAATGTAAATTGCTACCGCTAAATGGTATGTTTGGTTACACAGTGTAACACAGTGCAGTGCAGTTTAGTGCATATGCCTGCACTACCTGTGCACAGATGGAGAGTTTTAGTGTCCCATGATCTAAACGCCGAGGCTTTTCTACTCTGACAAAGTGCAAGAAACACTGAATAATTGGAATTCTTTTTTTAATTTTTGGGCATGAAAATGGTCAAACGGAAGATATACAATAATATAGGCACAAAATATATCAGCAGCTTCAATCCAGAATTAACAGTATCTGTGCTGTCCGATATTGGTCAAACTATACAATAATAAGTAATAGCATTTTAGAAGCAAAACAGTGATATTTGGGCTAGTTTTGATACTAGTGATAAGCAACAGAGACCTTTTCTGCCTTGGTAGCCAAGTTCTTATTATTGTCAACATAGGTAGACCAGTTGACTCCAGCGGTGAGTCTGAGCCCTGGTGTCCTTCTCAGTAACACTGTGCGGTCACATGAGAGACACACACACACACACACACACACACACACACTCACAAACATACGCACACACACACACTCTCTCTTTCTCTCTCACACACACACGCGCACACACTCCCCCGAGAGGAAGCAACCACTTAGCCTAAGGGAGGGGAAAGTGTGTGTGTTGTCTCTCCTGCAGTCTCGAGTTTCAGCTCTAACCTGACCGCAGTGGTGCTGTTACACACACACACACACACACACACGCACACACACACATTTTATTACTGTTTGTTGTGGCAGGAAGAATCGGTAGAATTTGATTTGAGCTAATGGGAGTAATAAGACAGAAATCTAACCAAATATCTGTTTAATGAAGTGTTTATGGGGCGCTCTGTTTGTTTGGACTAGTAATCTACTGGAATGATGATTTTTAGGAATATTTATTTATATATAGTATTGAACAGCGCTCCTCTTTCACACTGCCAAATGCCTCTGTGATTCCTAATATGATAGAGGCTGTTAAATAAAAACTATGGCAAAACCTACAGGTGTGGAGTCCTTGATGGAAGTGGAAAAAACTGCTCATGTTATACAGCTCTAAAATTACACAAAATTTGTAGAATTTATTCTGAAACTGGAACAAAAGATTTCAGTGTATTGGTTTATGAGTTTATCAATTTTAACCCACATCCTCAAAGAAATCCATCCAGTCCATAGCAATCACATGATCACTTTGGTATTTGGTTTATTTGTTGGCATTTCAGTCACCTGACCTTTCTCAAGACAAGTGGTCCTGTGTGCGGGAATCTGTTCCTTCTTCTTCTTTTCTTATGAAAATGACATATCTGTCTAACCCAGACAGACACAGATTTAGAGTAGATGTCAGGTTATTGAAAGCTGAGTGAAATGTCAGGACCACAGACGCTGCAGGATTTGAAGAAATACTTTCTTTTGAGGACATCTCACGCAATTTCATACAAACGGTCATGGGCATGGCGCTAAAAATATCCGCAACTGCCGACAGACAATATTAGGGAGACAGTCGACTCGACCCGGCCTTTCCTCCTTCATAAAAATATAGACTGATTTCATAAGTACTCAGAGATGGAGCCACAGGAAACAGAATAATTGCTCCGCGGTTTATATCTAAAGAAACAAGGCTACTGTCTTTCTCGCTTAATTGTTCAGAAGCCTGCGCTGTTTGATAGATATTCCCAAAATAGACAGACAGGAGATGGTCGGCTCCCACTGTGGCCACCAATGGCATAAAAATATGCAGTCATGGCACTGTAAGGCGCTTCGGATGAAAGCCTCCACCAAATAGCATGTTGCTGTCAAGTTACATAAACCTCTACAAAGCTTGATGCCGTTTGACACCAATGCAACATTAATGTTTTTCACGCTTGGCAGCAGCTACTCGTGTTCCCATTCCTAGCAGTAGTAGTTGAGATTGTGCAGACATGCTTTGGATTTTGTTTTGTTTTGGATTGTGAGCAGGTTTGGTCGACTACCTGATGAGGTAGCCATGTAGTCTTTGTTTTCCGTTTCTTCAATAGATACTGTAGTATAGTCACTGGTCAAATATGCTTCACCTGGTTAGATTTGCAAGACTGTAAACTCATGCTATGCAACATATTTCTACTCCAAACCCTTTGTTGTCTCAATAAAAGGTTTAGCTAAAAGATTAGAGGTGTTGAGTTATTGCAGAGTTATTGCAGAGTTATTACATGACTTGCCAAGCCCCTCACAGCTGACAGGTATGTAACTAGCGCTACTGTAGTTATTATTTGTTTCCTTTGTGCGTTTCTTCCATGAATGACTTGTTCTTTGTAAGAAAAGGTTTTTACCATTGAGAATTTAAACGATCCAATCTCATGACTTGCCAGGCCCAGATCTTAAAATCTGGTTTCTGATCAACTAAAGCGGCACACAGGGCACAGTGCATATGATTTATAATATATTATCTGTTGATTGCGCACACTATTTATGAACTAGGTAAAGCACGTCTTAAAACATGCTTTTTAAGAACTAGGAAAAGCGGTTGGTTGAAATGTTCAGGGAAATAGAGTAAACTTTTTAATAGTCCAATATACAGTATATACTGTATACAATATACAGTATATACTGTATATATACCCAACTGGAATAAATGTCAATTTTGAATTACAATAAACAATTTAGGTTTGGGATGTTTCAACTGTGTAAGAAAAACATCAACATTGAAAAGGTCTGTATTCATTTATTAATTTGTAATGATTTTGTATCAAGAAGAACACCCTGCACAAACACCTTTGATATTTAATTATAGGCCACACCAATTTGTGTTGTACTGTTATCATCATTTGTGCTCCTATGTGAGGCCATTAATTAAAATTTTGTCTGTAGTGCCCCTTGATGGTCTAACAATCCAAGGTAATCCATTTCGAGACAATAAAATTACCTGGAAAAGGACAGGACATTTTCCACCAAGGACAAGGCAACTTAAAAACGGTTTGGAAAATAAATAGATAGTCTGCTCAAAACAGATTATCATAGTCATTATGGTTAAACCTTAGACCCAGTCAATAGTGATGGTATGGGTACTAAACCGTAGACCTATTCACTAGTGATGGTATGGGTACTAAACCATAGACCTAGTCACTAGTGATGGTATGGCTACTAAACCTTAGACCTAGAAACTAGTGATGGTCAGGTTACTAAATCTTAGACCTAGAAACTAGTGATGGTATGGATACTAAACCTTAGACCTAGTCACTAGTGATGGTATGGGTACTAAACCATAGACCTAGTCACTAGTGATGGTATGGCTACTAAACCTTAGACCTAGAAACTAGTGATGGTCAGGTTACTAAATCTTGGACCTAGAAACTAGTGATGGTATGGATACTAAACCTTAGACCTAGTCACTAGTGATGGTATGGTTACTAAATCTTAGACCTAGAAACTAGTGATGGTCAGGTTACTAAATCTTAGACCTAGTCACTAGTGATGGTATGGGTACTAAACCGTAGACCTAGTCACTAGTGATGGTATGGTTACTAAACCTTAGACCTAGAAACTAGTGATGGTCAGGTTACTAAACCTTAGACCTAGTCACTAGTGATGGTATGGTTACTAAACCTTAGACCTAGAAACTAGTGATGGTCAGGTTACTAAACCTTAGACCTAGAAACTAGTGATGGTCAGGTTACTAAACCTTAGACCTAGTCACTAGTGATGGTATGGTTACTAAACCTTAGACCTAGTCACTAGTGATGGGTTTGGTTAATAGTTTATTTTTTGTGGGACAGAGGCCTTGCTTGCCTTTGCTTTGGTTCTTCTTATATTCTCCGGTTTGCAGTTCTAACTATTTGTCCCGTGTTCATGTGTCTTAGTAAATACTTTGCATACAGTATGCGAGACTAATTGGCAGCCAGACTGGTATTATTACTGTGCCTCAAGTTGTGCCAATGTTAGTAGATCCAGGTCATAAGTTCCAGCTACGACAGCAGCTGATTTAGTTATTTGAGTCAGACTTCACCAGACTGTCTCCACCACATTCAGCTGTGCAAACTAGACTTCTTCACAAGCAGAGACTCTCCCTCAGCCGGCCAACTCCGCCGCCCACGCAGGCTTCTTACAGTCACATAAGAACATTGGAACGGATCAGGATGTATAAAGCTGCCGTCTAATGGCAGTATGCAGTTTTGTATTTCTTGCATCGAGGTCGCATAGTGCTCATCTGCCTCCCTGAAAGCAGGAACTGGGGAAGGCAGACGGACTTTGACACAATCAAATTAGCCTGACATTTCTCCAACTAGCGCTGTGTGTGTCTGTCTGTCTACTGCTAATGACTTCTCCAAGGATGTGCTTTGCTGACCTAATCCGGTAGGCTAGACGTGAGTTGCCTTTAAGGGTTACCTCGACCTGTTGAACGCAAGTCTGGTATCATACTGTAGGGGTAAATTTCTACATTGGTCCTTCGGTTTCCCTACATACGGCTTGTCGGTATTATTTTAACTAAGGGGCATGGTTGGCCACAAGTTCACTCGCTAATTGCTAGCTGTACCTTCTGATTAAAATAAGGAATAGCAATGCCATTTTTAGGGAGAAGGACGTGTCTAAATCAAGGATCCTGAAAGGTTTTCATGTCATGGACCTCCCAATAGACCCATATTAGAAAACACATCCCCATTTGATCAGATTTAGTCCCATATGGGAAGATTTCAGGTATTGATTTAGTGTTGGATTGTAGAACTGTCTCCACTGTACATGGTGAGAGTGAAAGCCAGAATTACAGTAGTCATTCTTATACTCTACTTGGGGTAATTTATAGTGAATTAAGTTATAGTGAAATTTAGCTATTGGAACTACTGCTGGAACCCCCTCTAGGATCCCACTGACCTAAAGAACCCTACAATTTAAACTTTATAATTGAAGCTAGTGTGTATATATATATATATCTAAGCTATATATCTCAAATTCAGTGTAATATTCAGTAAGAGGCAGAGCACCACACCAACACACTCCCTCATCGCCCACTTTAGCAAGTGATAGACTCCACTGGTGTGTGTGTGTGTGTGTGCGGTTGTTGTCTAGTTTGAACCTGCCCAACCTGTATGTCTGTCTCGATGGATATCATTATATGCAGTCTGTGGTTAATCTTGCATCACGTGTTAGCATGAGTCAGTGAGACTGTGTGTGTGTGTTTATGTAGACATTTGTGTTTACGTCTAGACCAGAAGTTTGAAACCAGATCCCAGTCTTATGTACGATGAATGTAAGGAGATAGTATCTGTGCTGCGTGAGAGCACCGCAAAAAAAACACACACACACACCCACCCACACGCAACAGACAAGTACAGGCAGAAACAAACACACACACACACGCAAATACATGCATAGGTAGAGTTGTTTTCACACTGTGGGTTTAGACCAATTGACTGAAGCTGATATTTTAAAAATCCCCAAAATTCCATTTATTTCAGTTTTTGCCCCAGATTTTTTTTCTTGTCCGGGTGGAAAAGCCTCTGAAATAACATTTAGACCATCATGGGACACTAAAACTGTTAAGACTACTGCTGCCGCCACTAATACTACTACTAATAAGAATAATAGCAATGCAACAGGGTTCACTACAAGGACAATAGATGGAAATGACTCGGTTGCTATTGGTAAACGTTTGGGGCTTATGGAGTTACAGTTCAGCTTTTGTGCAGAGCAATTTTCAGAGTGGAGTCCTCTGCAGTCGCCTCTCTGTGATGTTGTGCTTCAGGCAAAGGTTTGAACAGTGACAAATTCCTAGCACTGGACATTTTCTGTCGGCTCGCTTGTTCATTCACCATTTAGCCAGCGGCCCATTAAAGCAAATGAAGTCGTCTCCGAAACCGTTTGACAGTCGGCATGGAGAAATGAGCTTCAGCCGGCTCTGCTGAAGGTGTGTGTGTGTGTGTGTGTGTGTGTGTGTGTGTGTGTGTGTGTGTGAGACACTGAGTACTCTGTGTTTGGTGTTGTAGTTTGGTGCTAATCCACCTGATGAATGGAGGCTGAGTGTGTGTCTGCTGTCTTAATGAGCGCCGCGGGAAACCCCCCAGATCGGCCGCTAGCATCTTACCAGACAGACGCTCTGAGAGATTGAGACAAATGACACACACACACACACACACACACACACAGATTTTGTTGACTCATACACACCAGATGCTGTTTACAGGCCCGGTATCGGTCCTGTTTCAAAGCCCAGTCAGTGTTTAGTTGGAACTGGAGCTATTTAGAACCAGTGGAAAATAATTCCACGGAGAATAGTTTGACGAATCATTTCCAGCCACTCTCTCCCAGTGGAAAAAAAACAAAATCAAACCAGACAAAGGTGAAAAGCTGCACAACAATAAGCTTTACATATGTAATTGATGGGATGGGACGATATATCGAAATTCAATATATCGCGATACAAAAATGTGGCAATACGTATCGTGGGGCCGAAAAATGAATCGCGATATCAGCTTCATTTTATTGGTAACACTTTACAATAAGGTCACTAAGTTAAGGGTTAGTTAATGCTTAATAAGCATTAACTAAGCCTTAATTAACAGTTAACTAATGTGTCTGATAATCATTTACTAAACTATTAAAAAATGTATAAATTAATACTTTAGTTAACATGAACACCATTAGTAAATTACACATTAGTTAACTGTTAATTAAGGGTTAGTTAAGCATTAACTAACCCTTAACTAACAGTTAACTAATGTGTCTGGTAATCATTTACTAATGGTGTTCATGTTAACTAAGGTATTAATTTATACATTATTTAATAATCATCTTTATAAACTTAAAAAATGTATAAATTAATTAGTTAACATGAACACCATTAGTAAATGATTACCAGACACATTAGTTAACTGTTAATTAAGGGTAACTATGTCGTGGGAAATATTGCGATATTTCGTGAATATCGCGATATTTCACTCAATAATATTGAATATCGGCCCAAGCCTACCCTAGATATAACATGGCTATTTCGTGCCATGGGACAGTAGAAATGTTGCTTCTTCCACCTTTTTAAATGTTCTGTTGTAATGAAGTCATGCTGACCATTGTTTTCTCCCCCCCCCCCCCCCCCCTCCAGGCCTTGCGGGTGATGGCGAAGATCATGAGGGAGTGCTGGTACGCCAACGGAGCCGCCCGGCTCACCGCGCTACGAATCAAGAAAACCCTATCTCAGCTCAGCCAACAGGAGGGCATCAAGATGTAGACCCGACCACCAAACACACGCGTACACACACACACACCTCCGACCGGCATCCATATCGTTACCATTACTACTATTATTATAGACAGTATTATTATCCTCCTTATTATTCATCGATTGCTCCTCCCCTTTGGTTTGGAAGGGAGGTGAAAACTTCTTTTTTTTTTTTCCACCCTATGCTCTTTTTTTTTCTTTTTCCCCTTTTTTTTTTTGTTCGTTGACAAGCAGATGATTGTTGCATCTAAGACTGAGGAATCACGCATGTGTGTGTGTTGCAATGGGTTGATATACACACACGTCAGGGAACGGATGGATGGATGGATCGGATCGGAAGAGGAATGGCTATCTCTGAAGGCAAAAACGGAGGGATCGGAAGAAGGGTGGCAACGCGATCCCTCCACCCCCACCCCACCCCCCCATTGTTCCCCCGTCCCCCTCTACTTCCCATGATGTTTCTGAAGGACCTATCGCGGCAGCCGGTGGCCGTCTCTCAAGTCCCGCCCCCCACCCCCACCCCCCACCTATCCACAGCAGACCCAACCAGTAAGCCGCTCAAACTGGAGAGGGGGAAAGGAAACGCAAAGCCAGCCAGCCAGCCAGTCGGGACAGCCAGAAAATCACCCGGGAGGTTCCTGAGGGGGGGCGGGGCTTAGCTCTCATTCTGGTGACATTTCCGTCATTGTTGCCTCGTTTGGTTTATTAGCATTTCATTCTTCAGTTCAGGGGGACGAAGCTACTCGTCGGTGGGGCTGCAACTCCATTAGCGATTGTTTCCGTTTTCGAATAATCCATTGAAATGATCTATAATCAAGAACACGCCTTTTTTTTCCAACCATTCAGTGGGCAAAATATCAAAATGTCACTTTTTTGACCAATGCAGGTTCCATACAGTATAATCTGTAAACTAAATATGATAGCCCAAACCAAAAATATTAAGATTTTCTAAATGTAAAAGAATCAATAATTAAAAAAACAAATAGACATATATCTTGGATTTTTAACTGTTACACTAATGAGTTTCAGAGAAATTATTTTCTGACCATTATAGGAGTTTTGCGTTACAATGAAGGAAAGTCAGCAGATTGGCGATATGAATAAAAATCATGAATTTACATTATGAATACAGTAGGCAGGTGGTTGAGTTGTGCCAAGTAGGCTTGGGTGATATAAAAATTGACTTCTTGACAATATTTCTTTGAGGTCAATGACAATGTATGATGATAGACCACTGCAATTACTACATATGGCCCATAAACAGTAGACCTTTTTCATCCTTTTTCTCCCTTGTGTTAACCTCTGGCTCTCTCTCTCTCTCTCCTCCCTTCTTTCTCGCAGTTTCACTCTCACTCACTCATACTCTGCCTCGCTGTCTCTCTTTCACTCGATAAAACACTTACAAAATGCCCGTTTGGCACTCAAGTCTAGTGAAAACTGTCCTACAAGGCTGTTCAATCTGCACATTCATACCAAGAAGTCTTAAAAGAAAACCTTGCCCCCCTCACTTACTCGCTCGCCCCAGCTGACGCTTTGTAACTGCAGTGGTTCATCTAAAACTATTTTTCTCACTGAATATCTAGTTTCAAGTAGATAGAGTGAGTACTCTCTTTTCTCAGCTTGAACCCAAAGAAATGCCCAATAGGCGCACTCCCATTTTTTCTTTGAATAAGATTTGCCATCTTGCCACTATTACAGAAAGAAATGTGCTCATAATTTTACATTTGTGATTGGCATCTGTAGATTTTGAGACATTTGTGATTGGCAACTGTAAGTTTTGAGACATTTGTGATTGGCATCTGTAGATTTTGAGACATTTGTGATTGGCAACTGTAAGTTTTGAGACATTTGTGATTGGCATCTGTAGATTTTGAGACATTTGAGATCAGCATCCGTAAATTTTGAGACATTTCTGATTGGCATCTGTAAATTTTGAGACATTTGGCACAAATAGCCGCTGACTATTAATTGTTACATTATCATAGCCGAGTGGCAAGTATTATCGCGGCCTCCCAGTATCATGCTGAATGATAATATCGTTATATCGTCCAAGCCTAGCGCCAAGACAACTCACTTTTGCCAGGTGTGCACATTTTGTTTAAATTTTGTAAAATAAATTTGAGAAGACGCTTTCCGTTCTCTTTCAGTTTTTTTTTTTTTTTTTTCATTTGCCAGTTTTCTACTGCCAGGAAAGACTGAGCAGTGGATGAACAGTGGATATGCAGTTTAGGCCAGTGGTTCTCAACGGGGTCCTTGAGGGGGTTCCAGGGGGTCCCCAGCAAATTGATGAATTGTTAAACTTCAGCATTATTTCATTTACAAGAAGTGAACACAGTTAGAGAATGTAGAAGAATGACTATTTTGATCATAGTTTCTCTGTTATCTCTCTACCTACAATACAGATAGTCATGGAATTCTGGACAAAAATCATGTGACAATAAAAATATTCTCAGATCTCATTAAATGGGGGTCCGTGGCTCTAATGTGGACTAAATTAGGGGTCCTTGATATGAAAAAGGTTGAGAATCACTGGTTTAGGCCACCGTTAGTCCATGGAGGAGAATCTTCTTGCGCTCTGAGTTCGTGGCCAATGAGCCATGGAGGCGATCGGTAGCAAATCGGAATATAAAGATTATTCAAAAACGGAACTTGTTTTTCAATTGGGTGGGGGAGTTATTGAATTTCTTAAATATGTGTTGCAGCCCTACTCTTCAGCCATTTAGCCAATGCTCGTATCCGGAGTGAGCAGGTAGGGTCTCCGGTGTCTTGCTCAAGAGCGCTTCAGGACACGAGGCTGCCGCTTTGCATCGGAGGGTTGAACCTTGGACCTTTGCGGTTACAGGACCGTCTCTATAAGCCGCCCTGTCACCCAGACACATGGCTTCATCTGTTCCTCATTTCGTCGTGATCACGGAGTCGCACCTCTGCAACAATTTTGCACCTCTTTTTCTCTTTCTCATTTTGTTACTGTCGTCGCTCCCCGTCTCCCTTCTTTATTGCCAGGGACTCGGACAGGTCAGTTTAATTTATTCAGTTTTTTTTCTGTGTTTTTTTTTTTTTTTTTTTTTCTTTCTTTCTGGTGGCAGGGGATGCGTATCTTTTTTTTTTTTTTTTTGCAAAACAACAAAACTGGACACGACCTCATTCATTTTTTTGGCGAACATGCTGCAACATATGCAATATACAGTAGATAAATGTGTCTATTTTCTATACTCTGCTCTGCTAACCACGGCAAGAACTACAACAACAACAACACCAACAACAATCAGCTGCCACCATGCCTTCCAAGCCAGCTGTTACCGGAAAGTGCCACTGCTTTAAAAAAAAAACAAACCCGAGTCCTCTCATGTCGGCTGGTGTGGACTGCGTGTGTGTTGTTTTATTTTTTATTTTTTTGTGTGTATGTATTTGTGTGTGTGTGTGTGTGTGTGTCAGAGAAGCCCTCTGGGAGCCCTTTGCCGAGCGTACAGCAGCTCATACTATGCACACTGAAGGAAGGAACTGGGAAGGACGGCGAGAAGGGACACACACCGCGCATCGCAGCACCCGCAACCCCATCCGACTCTCTGGTGCCATGTCACCCAACACCCCACCCCCCCTCACCCAATCACCCAACCACCTCAGCAACAACTCATCAATACAGCTCATTTATCCCAGTGACTCGAGTCTGGAAATTGAGCTCCAGAAACCTGAAGCGGACTCTCGTTGTAAAAAAGAAAAAAAAAGAAAAAAAAAAAAAAAAAGAAGTCGCCGCAACAAAAGCCACGGCGGCTTTTGAAAAAGAGACACACTAAAAAAAAAAAAAAAGAGACTTGTAAGCATTACTGATGTTGCCCTATAAACGTATACCGTACTTCTGTTTTCGTTCTTCTTTTCATGTGCCGACAGCGCGGCGGCGGCGGCGGCGGCATCTTTTCCGATTCGTTTTTTTTCTTCTCCGTATACGGATAATCAACGAAAAAAAGAAAACAAGGTGAGGTACATTCATTTAAATATAGCAAATGGATATTTACTAAGCCATAGGTTTTCCAGTGGTTCTTTTTTTTTCTACTAGAATGTACATTTCTGAAAAACAAAAGACGGGGAAAAAAAAAAAAAAAAAAAAAATCTCTGTAACGTGGACAAACTTTTTGTCATTTCAGCTTAGCAAGCCTTAAGGGACCAACGCATAAGAGTCGGGATTTGCTCTTATTTGGTTTATTTCTGTTTGTCTATTTTTGTTATTTTGTAAAAGAAAAATGATTATAACTGATTCCTATGATAAAAGGTAGTGTCATTATTCTATCTAAAGGACAAAAAAAGTATATGTAGCACCTGATTTAACAGTTTTCTGTTTTGTTCAAGTGTCTGTCCTGTTGCCAATATTGCCATACACCTAAACCCATTCGCTTCATCTTATCTTACTGACTTGCTTGTATGTAGGGAAGCTCCATCAAAAGCATTTGTCTTGTAGTGCACATGGTCAAAAATAAACGCATGAATAGATAAATTATAAACAAGTGTAAAAAAACAGAAACATCCGTACAGTTAGATCCACCGGACAGGGATTTGCGTGAACGGATCCCGCAGAATCTCTATTGATTGTTCAGCAATAAGTGCACTTCTGAACCACTGCGAGGTTTACCTGTGTGGCAATATGGATGTCAGTGAGTCAGTCTTACCTGTCGTTTATCATTTTCTTTATGGATGCATAATGTATTGATGTGCTGCTACTTAGTTGTCCGCCTCGCTTCTCTGAGCTGGGGCGAGAGCCGCCGTTGGATGTAAATATCCTCGAATTGCCTAGATTTTGATCATTCTGTGCCATGTTGCTCTGTCCGCTAGTCAAGCTGATTGTCGTCTGGCAGGCGGTCCGCTGAAAGATCTGCAAAAGTATGCTGACACAGTTCGGTATCGGCCGTGGTCCACGGAGGCCCGGGAGGCTGCAGGTCGTTCGAGCCAAACACTACAGCAGCTCATTCCGCTGATTTCCTCCTCTGATTTCACCGATTTCCTCCCCTCTGGTTGAAGGCGTTGATCAGTGAAATCAGCCGCTGTAGTGAGGGGTTGGTATGAAACCCTGCAGACTCTCGGACCTCCTCGCCACATGGTTTGAAAACCACTGTGCTAAGATCACTGGGCATTGGAGTAGCTTGTTCTTTAGCCCTATCCGACACACAGATATAACCCTGTCAGAAACGCATTAAGAGATATTCTCCTTTATCAAAGCCTTTACCAAGGCTGTCAACATGATCTGTGTGTGGGTATCAAAAGACATCCAGATGTTTTGGATGTAGTGATTTGGTTTGTAAAGAGAGCTTGTTCCTCCGCAAACCCCCAGTAGAAGCCCTTGTAGCAACTGATAAAGTAATAACAGCTGGATAACGTAATAATTGGCCAAAATGTTACAAAATTTGCCTCTAAATGGGTCGAAACTGTTAATGAAGTTAACTGCCAGATTACAATTTACAATTTACAATTTCACATTTGGCAGACGCTTTTATCCAAAGCGACTTACACATGAGATTTTCATACAACACAAGCAAGGTTCTAGTCAGGAGAGAACAACGAGCGTAAGTGCTATAAAGCTAAGTTCTGGATTACAAAATCAATAATGAAAAGATAATATAGTAGTAGTAATATAGATAATGTAGTAACATTTTTTTTTTTTTTTTTTTAAATATGTTACACCCCTTATAATGTGATAATTGCCAGGTAAAGGGGAATTAAATCTATGACTTTTATCAGCCTCATATTCAAAAAATATGCATTTTAATGAAATGGAGACAGAGCATTTTCAGCTGTCATCTTACATTATGTATTTTATAACCCATCAACAGAACTATCTTTACACATAACTTCTTGTCACTAAATAATGGCCTAGACACTAGGCCTTAAGTTATCATAAAAATGTAATCAGTGTTAACAAATCAAATGTATTTGAGTAAATCAAAGGTGCAAAAACACATTCAAGTAAATTCAAGAGCTCCATAACCACTTTGTGCGTAGGATACAGATATGGAAATATGGAAACTTTAACCCATAGATCATGGTTCAAATTGCTGAAGCCAAATATTAAGCCTAATATTTTACCCATATATCATAGTTAACAATCAAATATGACAAATAACATCATACCACAACTGCTTAACCCTCAATCAGATGTGTTTTTAATGTAACTCAAGAAATGCACCAAGGGTATTTTAGCCAATCAAGAGGAAAACTGGACATAAAACACTGAAAGAGGCCAAACATTTAGCCTGTAAAACAGTTCTGTATGTTGTGGAAATGTCCCTAGTTGTGACTATTGTCTCTGGTTGGTGAAAACTGGGGACCTTTGATGAGAACTAGGAATGACTGAATGCCCAACTGTGCTTCAGTGACATCTAGTGGCAGTGATACGCAACTGCACAGCATTTTTGAGATTTTTTTGTTAGAGTTCCGTCACTTTCTCCGGCACAGAACCCAGAATTTTTCGCAAAAAACAGGGACGACCATTCAAAAAGAGCGTCATTTTCTTACATTTTGACAAGTTATTACATCATCTGACTGTTATTATCAGTTGCTACGGGCCCTGTTCAGCATTCCGTTACCCGCCGTTCAAGAAACGCCGTCACGCGACTTCTGCCACGGCGCAAAGCTCGACAAAGAACAGACAGTACGATGTGCCATACGCACCCGTATCAATAATTCTACTGTTACAACCTGTTCTCTAGAATGAAGTATGCTGAAAAATGTAGAGAGGTCGACAGGGGCAGAAGTGACATATTAAGCCTTGTAAATATCTGCGTCTATCTTGTGGATTAAACAAAAGCGAAAGACAGAAAGAAAGCTATCCTGATATTTGAAGAAAGTAAGTGGATATTGCTGCTATATTAAACAAAAAAAAAAGGGGGTGGGAGACTATGCTGAATTAAATCTTGTGTACAAAGGCTCTCGAACCAGTAGGGCCAACCGGGGCTTACCAGGGACGACCAGGGCCAAGGATTCATGTTTCTAAGCTAAGCGGGGACTTGGGTGGCGTCAGGAAACTAGCGGACTACAATTCAAAATATCAGAACGTCCCGTCACGTAAGCCTCGGCTGGCCCTGCTGGGCCCTCGAGTGTACTCCACTCAAGTGTTTTGTGTATTCCATTAGCAAGGTCATTCTCTGGGACATATTAGCAACAACAGCAACAGCTCAACTCAACAGCACCTCTGGTATGCCTCTTCTAGGACAACAACCTTCATTCTGTCTTAAAATCACCAGCAGCCTTGTTCTTTTTTCCTTTTTCCGAATCCAAGGTGACTTAACTGTAAAACGAAACTGTTTGCACCCGGCTATTTCTCTCTCTTGTGCTCTTTATACGGCAACCTTTCTATCTCCGATTCTGTCTTGCCTTTCGTTCTTGTCATTTCATACACTCTCTTCTTCATCCCTCTCTCTCAGTGACATACCGATATCTCCTAGCCGCAAGGGTCGCACTTCACCACAGCCGACCCCCCAACCTCCCCCCCCCCCCTCCTCGCACCGCCGCTCCGACTGAGTTAACCGGCTCAAACGTGTCCCTAGCTTCTTGTATCTCCACCGTAAACTCTTATTGAAGTTTAAGCGTGGAGAGGAAAAGGTGCACGCTAGCACGGATGATTGTCTCTTAAATGGGCTATAAATCATCCTTACCTTTCTTTGGAAAGGCACGGGGATTAAAGCATAAATCCTCTTTTTATGTTTTTTTTTTGTGGGTTTTCTCGGTTCTTCAGGCTCGGGGTATTTTTCGCCCCGGTCCTTTAGACACCTTCAGGGCTACAGAACCATTTCAAAATCGCATGACGTAAAACAAAAGAAAACCCACCGTACCTCCTCTCTGAGACACTTAACTTGCCTTGTCTCTCCTCCCGTGTCGGCTCAGGCTGAAGGGAGGAGGAGGTCACATTACGCTATTGAAATGCAGCCGCTATCCGTTTCACGTCTTGGGTCGCCGGTCAACGCAGTGGAAGCTCTTGTGTGCTCTTGTGGGAGCAGCTAAGTGAATTTTGCCAAGCCCTTTCGTGACTCAATCCAGTAGGTGACCTGTTCATTAGGAGGTCAATTCAGTGACTAGCTCAATATGCAGCCTTTTCATTACTGTACTTTTTGTTTAGCCGAGAAAGGTACAAAACCGAGCTTAGGTTTTCTGCTCTGTGTGGATTGATGGAGGGCCGAAAAAAAACAGGGGACATGACGTGAACTATGCCAGCAGCTCTACCGCTTCAAACCACGCACTGAAAAACGACAACAGCTGTGAATGTATCAGCCCTCTCAGAGTCTTCAACCAATCCGGCACAGCCGAGCCAGAGCACAATCCGCATAATTTAGCCCAAAGGTCGTGGCGGAGCTCCGCAACTTCACGAGCATGCAAATATCCACCACACGGGTCTATTTCTGTCTCTCTCTATCTCTTTCTCTCTCGTTATGCAAATTTAGGGCCTACCATATCAGCCCGCTCAGTTAGTCCCACTGGATCACACAGGTTGAATGATCTATCTATGCTAGCACGATCCACACACTGTGACGAGGACCTCGTTTGGGCCTCGAATCCAAAAAGCCGTTAGGGACGCAGGACGGTGGCCCTCCAGGACCAGACAGAGCGGTGGCATTTCAGATAGAGAGGTCGCCCTTTTGATTAGTGGGGGAAGAGGCTGGATCTCAAAAGACCTCTGTCAAGCCCTCCCGTCATGGCTGCCCTCCATCGTCTCAGAGACATGGGAGGAGAGGACCCAAGGAGGCTGTTACTTCATTGACCTTGGTGCTCCGAAACGTTTAGGAAGCCGGGACAAGTCTTGAGATTGAGCCGAGGAACGGTTTGGGTCACTAAAGGGTTCTGGCTTAGCAACAGGGCAACTGATGAAAAGGTTTCTTTTCTGTGGTTGGCTGCTGCGGTGAGGCCTTTGTGGCAACATGGGTAGAAGAAAGCTTTATCGCATTTTATTTGGTGCCTAAGTTTGACAAGACCTCCTCTCTTTGATTTCCGTTTTCCTTTTTATTTTCCACCTTGAATGACAAGACTGCATGTGATTGTGTCTCTGCATCGATGTCGGCATTACCTGCTTTATAGAGAAGTCATCCAAAAGCTGAAAAATATTTTAAAAAGCATAATTAACATATTAAAAAGGTCATTTAATCAAAAAGAAAATACCTCCTTTAAAGACCAATGTGTTTTACCTCACTGTATATATTCTCAATTTGTTTACTCCAAGTTTGCAATTTATCTTTTTTTTTTGTTTCTATGAAATGCTTAAAAAAATCGAAGAGAATACAACTTTTTTTTCTTTTCTTGTCAATGGTACTTTTTTGTCAGATGGCATTGTATCGTGTTTGTGTTTGTGCCCAAGCAGTATACTATTCCTCTTTTTACCATGCTCTGTATATGACCTGTTGGTTGTGTTCTGCGTGAGCTGTACAGTCAAAAGCGCTTTACAAATGTCCAAGCCCCGTTCTGAGCTCTGGTACAAATGCCTTGTTCAATACGTTCTTTTGTAAAAAATAAAATGGAAAAAAAAACTCTGTCAAAGTGGAGGCGGAGGAGGGTGGAAGCGAGGGAAGGGACTCTGAAGCTAAAAACCCTCAACAAACTGTGTCCAGCCCTCCTCACCTCGCAACCCTCTTGGATTTCTAAACACATATTATAATCTTGACTTTTTTATATAGTGTGTACAGACAAATGAGAGATCAACATAGGAACTAGAGGATTGACACTTATGTTAACTTCTAACATAGCTGGAGTAGAAAATGGTGTGAATAAAGAAACAAAGTTTCATTACAAAAAGTGTTTGTCTCCTTTATTTGTTGGCCTCTCTTCATTCTTCTATACATTGAAGCTACCAAACTTTTTTTTTTTTTTTTTACGGCATTCTAAAATTATTTTCTACAAATCAAGTCCTTTATTCAACAGTATCTACTTAATAAAAGGAAGCAAGAGTTGTATTATTATGAAGATTAAACTGTAATTATAATTCTTCGTATCTTAGCTGCAAATTTTTTCACCCAGCTCCTATATGCCATCTATACAAATGAATTTTGATGACATCACAATGGGAGAATTTACCTGTTTACATACACTGCCATTTATTATAATAAAATGAGCAGTGTGTATTTATGTATTATGTTTGTTAAAGGTTCAGCTGCTACCTGTACATTTCATGAACATTAAGAATAATCTTTCACAATAATTCTTCACCATCATTTGAGAATATCATACAAATTTATAACCCAAATTATCATGTACAAGGGTCCCCCTGAAAGACAAAAAAAAACAGAAAATGAAATAAACAAAGCACTTTGTAGCATAAATTTAGAATTTCATCAATATCAAAAACAGCAGAAATTGATCGTGATGGTAAATGTCTCAGGTGCTGCTCCGGAATCTTCTAAAAGTGCTGAACTGGGTTCAGATCCGGTGATTGGGATGGTCATGGTATGTGCATTACATTGTTTTCATGCTGATCAAACCATTCAGTGACCATTCTGCCCTCTGGATGGGGACATTGTCATGCTGGAACATTACACTATTTGAAATGCTTCACCCAAGGATTAACTTGAGTTCTGTAGACCTAAACCATGCACATCATAACATAACTGCTAGAACTCTTCACCATGGGAAATAAGCACTAGGGTCTTGTAGATTTATTTTGACTTGGTGAGAACAGGTAAAGTATAACCAAATGACTTATGGCCTAAAAAATCCATCCTGGGTATCTGGTTGATTTATCTGTATTGTATTTAAGAATGATGGGAGCATGCGAATGGAAAACAGGATAGGGCCTAAAATTGAACCTTGAGGAACGCCAAAGGTAATGTATGCTTAAGAAGAAGAAGTAGTTTCCTATAGTGATCGAGAATGTTCTATGTGAGAAATATGAGCTGAACTACTTCACTGTTGTGTCTTTGATGCCAACTCAGAATTGAAGACGGTCATTTTAAACTAGTCTGGTCTAGAATGTCAAAGGCGGCGCTAAGATCTGAAAGGACAGAAATCGAACGCTCAACTGAATCTGCTGCTAAAAGAAGGTCATTGGTTACTTTAATGAGGTCAGTCTCTGTACTATGCCTTGCTTTAAAACCAGACTGGAATTCAAGGGGGGGAAGTGGTAGACACCATATAAGATAGTTTCAGCCAGAGACGAGAGGGAAATGAGTCCACAACAGCTAAAAACAACAGAGACAGGGGATCTGAAACCTTATAAGCTGAACTTTTTTGCTAAAAAAAAAAAACAGTTAAAAACTTTTCACAATTCTTAGCTTCAGTACCATCACTAAGGGATGCCGATGACAGTCTATTGCAATTTTTTTACTGAGAGCCGCTCTAGCATCTTTAACCGCTGTCTGATATTTTCTCATCAGTTCTTTCAGTATGTCATAAAAGATCTCTTTGCCTTCCATTGTTGTTCAGCTCTCATAAACATTCTCTTTAACACTTGAGCGTTCTCTCTGAGCCATTGTAGTACTGTATTAGATTTCTTATGAGAAGCACAGTCAAAATGGTACTATTTCAAAAAGGGGGAGCAGCTCATCAGTATTAGATTGCAAATCTGCAGTAGTTAAAGCAGATGCCCTTAAAATCCTTAAAAGCCACAAACTCAGGGACACGGGGCAGTACTGTAGTTTGTTTTAGTTTAGTTTGCGATTCTTCTTATCGACTTCAACTTCAATTTTCAGCTTTATTTATTTTTTTATGGGAGGGGGGGGGGGTGTCACTGAATGTTGCGGACTCGGGGAGAACAGTGGTCCCAAGTTGACCTTCCCAATCAAAGAATTGCATACAAAAATAAAGTGCCAAAGTGCTTACGCAAATAAAACACAAATAAAGTGCTGAATTCCAGGACATAAGTTACAAGATCAACATGTCACCAATATAAATACAACATGACTATGTAAATACAATCATCAATCTTTATCGATTCTCTTAGCGATTCCTACTGTATAAATTGTCAGCTGTAAACGGCTACACACTGCTTTAGTGGAGTTACATTTGTTTTGTTACTCAAGAAAGATATTGCTGTGTAGAGTTACTTTTGTCTCAGAATTACTTTTCAAAGCAGCTAAGGCACATTTGGCATAATGCCTTACTTTTTTTTGATCAATATGTTTATTGATTTTTCTTTTTAACAGAAAATGTATAAGTAAGTAAATGAAAAACAACATCAGCATAAAACAAAAGTCAATAATCACATTAAAAAAAAATAATTTGCAAGAAAAAAAAAATCAACTAAACTATCAAAGTCAACTAAAATAAATAGAATATAAGAGATAAATAAATAATAATAGTAAAAAAAAAAGTAAAATAATAATTGCAAAAAGAAAAAAAATTAAACTTCTCAAACAAAACAGAAGTGGTACAGAGGCGAAAAACTAACAAAATTACCTTCTAGAATGGTCTGATCCAATAATATATAACATATAACATAATTGGGACATATTTCAAATTAAATACAGTGCCACAAGCCATTTAGATAACTCTCTCTCCACCACCCCACCTAAACACAAAGCATAACAAGTTACCCAGAATTCCCCTCATTAGCCAGTATTACACCCACATCACTTCGCCTAACAAAATCCAAAAATGGTCCCCAAACCTTTAATGCCTTACTTAAGAGTGAGAATGCCACACAGCTCGGCATCTTGGGTATAATGTAAAATTCGACTTTCCCATTTACATTTTCCACTTTATTGGGTCGCTCTACCCGGAATTACAATATTTCCGGCAGCATTTAAAGGCAGCATCTGCTTGCTACTGATGCGGCGCGGTGCAGAACGAGTGCGTAAAATCTAGGAGATAATGAGGTAAACATTGGACTTTTGGCCTCACAGTGCAATCGTTTGGCTTCAGAACACTTTGATTATGCTGCACAAGCTGTTTGGAGTCATTTTATGGTGATGCTGTTTTTGGAGCAGTCAGTGTTTTGAAGAAGGCTGCTACGGAGCTGTACCAGCAAGCTCGCTGTGTTGATGACATCCAAACCTCCCTGCTGTTTCTATTGACATGAGGGTGAATAAGTAATGACAAAATTATTGTTCACAATTGACGCAGCTGTTCAACATTCTTAAAGAGTAACTAAACCCCACACCCAAATTTTGTGAAGCCTGACAGTGAACACTTTTTCGCCTTTTTAGCTCATTCAAACTATCATACCATACACTTATTTGACAATTTATTCCAAACAAATGACAATTATTTTCTTGAATTTTTATATCAAAATTTCAAAAAAATACTTTTACTTCCTGAAAAACAGAAAATATTTAGTGGTAAACTGGACCAGGAGGTGTACATAAAGACTCACAGATTTTTGAATAATCCCGCCCCTCCACCTCTCCCATTGAATAAAATTGCCTCTCTCCCACACTGATATCCCATTGCACTTTACACTTTTGAATGATCCATCCCCATGATATATCCCGCCCCAATATCCTGTTTGAACAGGAAATCACATTGAGGAAGCAAGATACTCTCAAAATGCAGTTTCATTGTGACTTTAATGCTTTGTTTAGTTGAGCCTACCTGGTCCTTTCAGGCCAGTGAATGGTTTGGAGCAGTTGATGTGCTGCTGTAGTATGTGGTTGGAATGAAAACCCCCAGACTTTTGGGTCATGAACACCTGCAGACTCTTGGGTCATGAACACCTGCAGACTCTTGGGTCATGAAAACCCCCAGACTCTTGGGTCATGAACACCTGCAGACTCTTGCATCATGAAAACCCCCAGACTCTTGGGTCATGAAAACTTGCAGACTCTTGGGTCGTGAAAACCCGCAGACTCTTGGGTCGTGAAAACCCGCAGACTCTTGGGTCGTGAACACCCGCAGACTCTTGGGTCGTGAAAACCGGCAGACTCTTGGGTCATGAAAACCGGCAGACTTTTGGGTCATGCTGGTACATACTTTCTGTTTCCAGCTTCTTCACAACTCTAACCAGACCCAGGCAAGAAAACCTTCTGTAAAGGCTCCAAAGTATTTCTGACATAAGCCGAAGAAGAGTTTGCTCCTTTAGTCCAAACAAAGAAAACCCCATATTCCCCATATTACTACACCAACTGAATAAAACCCCACTGAGTGCACAGGGAGCAGAGTCCCAGGACATCAAAGAGCATAAGTTGTATAATTTACAGCCTAGTTTGTTATAGTCTGCTACTTTCTTGGGTAACAGTTAATCAATCAGTCTAGCCCAGGGGTTCTCAAACATTTTCATGTCAAGGACCCCCAAATGGACCCACCTTAGGCAATGTACCCCCATTTGATAAGATTTTGCCCCAGGGACCCATATGGAAAAGTTTTTGTTGTTTTTGATTTAGTATTATAATGTATAACTATTGCCTACTGTAGGTGGGGAGATAGTGGTGAGGGTGAGACTTCTGATCAGAATAGTCATTCTCTAATTGGAATAATGTCTGGTTAAAGAATAGTGAAATTATATTTCACCCCCTGGAACCCCCTCAAATACCCCTGGGGGTCTCCGGACCCCATTTTGAGAACCACTGGTCTGGCCTACAGATTTCTACAGATCTGTGTCATTTTGCAGTGCTGTTCGGTTCGGAGCCCCTAAAGTCCCAAAAAGTTAATTATCTTGTGGGAACAAGTTATTATCTTGTGTGCACAAGATAATAACTTTTCGGGACTTTAGGAGCTCCGTAGTTCGGCCTATCAAATAGTACACATTCCAAGTCAGGTGAATAAGGCCCTAGGGGCACGATCAGAGTTTTGGACTCCACTCTACATTACAATGTGTGATTCATTCCCGTCGTTTCATGGTCGAAAAGGCTGCAGTGCACAATGTAGATATAGCAATCTCGCTACTCTAGTTATTTTCCCCGTCGAAGTTGAGAGAGAAACGCTGTTCTGCAGTTCTGCAGTTCTGCAGGGACAACAGGGAGAGTTCATCTTTTATTACTGAAGCACTCCACCTGTCTAAATCAAAGCATACTTCTGCCCTTTCAGGTATACAATCGCAGCAACATAAAGAATCGAGATTGCTTCTTCAGGCAGACTTGTCTCTGTCTCTTACAGGGTTCTGCTCTCATGCCGCATTCACTTCAGAATGGAAATGGACGGTGGTTACGAGGGAAAAAAAGAATACTGTTCACCTCAGCTTTCAGATGGTAAATACTACAGAAAATACTGTTCACCAGTTTCAGATGGTAAATATTACAGAAAATACTGTTCACCACAGTTTCAGATGGTAAATACTACAGAAAATACTGTTCACCACAGCTTTCATATGATACATACTATTTAGGAACTCAGGGAATGGTAATGGACACCAACTTCTAGAATTTGCTGTATTCTGACTTCACCAAACAGGACATAGCTGTAGTCAAGTGTAGGCAATGATATATTTATTTCAAATAAAATGACCAAAATTAGCTATTTTTATGACATAAGTCATGTTGTGGTCACGACTTTTAAAATGCCATGCCAAGACACAACTACTTGCAGGATTTTTGGTTTTTGGGTGACAATGTGTTTTACAGCAACGCAAACATTGTAAAGTCGAATGTATCATCACTAATTCATGTCTGTTAAGTGTGAAAAAGCTGATCAGGAGCGACCAAAGTCTCTAGAAAACTTCAATCATGGCATCTTGGCGGCTTCAAACCAGTTTGACATGTGAACCCTTCGAAGTCATTGTGTTTAATCAGTCTCCAGGCTTCAGCACCTACTGGAGAACATGGATGTTAATGGGAATCAGATTCCACTCAGATCACTCCTCGCCTCTTTTCGCTTTTCATGTGTAAGCGCTATCAAGGACCCTCTTTGCCTATAAATTTGTTGATGTGCATTTATTGGGGAGGCTAAGCCTTAAAATGCCAACTTAATCCCTCTATTGATTCTTCTGGCATTGACTAACCTAAGGCCAATAGCTCATTTGTGAGTGGAATTGATTACAGGGTGTTTGAAGTTGGCCTAGGCCAGTAGTGCAGTATAAGGGCTTATTTTGTTCCATTGGCTCCATTGATTGGTGTGACAGAGCTGATTATGGCGGCTCAGCCTGAGGAGAAGACTCTGAATTACAAAGCTCCCAAACAGTAACTGACACTGGAAATGGGCTGTTGTCTGCGGGCTTTTAACTTACAGGTACGCTCACACACACACACACACACACACACACTCGCCTCTCAGTCTGCCTGTTTTATCTCACTGTCTTTCTGCTTTTCATCCATGGCTCCTTTCTTCTGCACTATTTTTGTTTGTTTTTAACGTTCTCTCGCTATTTCTGTCCCATTTCTTTGTCTTTCTTTCTTGTCTCTATCGCAGCCTTAATTTGCCTCACTGTTTAACATGCTGTCTAACACAATGGAATTGATTTGATACTCATGTAATGAGAATGCTAATGTATGCTGCCTCCCCTGCTTCCACAGGATAACTGTAGGCCTACTGTTAGTACTGGGAAGGTTTGACCAGGTTTCGCTTGGCTAGCTAGGTAGCCACTTAGCTAGCTAGCTCGCTAGAGTAAAACACAATATCAAGACTACATTTTCCATACTTATTCTTATGGATTATATTTTGGTAAAAATGAAGTCAAGTAAATGCTGAAAACATAAACAATGTTAAACAAACTGAGAATTTGCTTTGTTGCCGGTGCCCAAAACACACCAAACGAAATGCCCAAGATGACTTTTGATAGAGCAAAGTAACGCAAACCTTAACCGAGTTGTTTTAGTTGTCTAAACTTAACCATAACCTTAACCCAAACCTTAACCAAGTTGTTTTAGTTGCTTAAACTTAACCATAACATTAACCCAAAGCTTAACCAAGTTGTTTTAGTTGCCTAAACTTAACTGTTAGCCAACGTGAAGCTGAAAATACCGTGTCCAATTCTTGCTGTTGCCAACTTGTGAATCCAACTCGTGTTATTGTCACAAATCCAGTTCATGGTGGAGGAACGTAGCTGGTGTCCACAGCACGTAAATCTGTGTTTTCCAACTTTTTATGAGACCATGTTGCTGAGTGCAACAGGTTGCAGTAAGTGGGGTTGGGGGTGGCAGCAGGTGGGGATGATTGACAGCTTGTATTTCATCTGAGATTAGCCCCATTTTTTGGTTTCTGTGCATTAGACAACCAACTGCAAACAAGCTTAAAGACAGCAAGGACATTTTGGAAGCAAGCCCAAAAAAACGCAGCCCACAACACCTAATATTTTTAAGCGACTTCAAAATATCTCCAAAAAAGTCAGTCTGTGAAAACAATATGGTGACCAACCGATGTATTTCTATCCACGGCCCGTACAGCAGCAGCACCGCGCCATTTCCACTCCTCTACCAAACTCTACTGTTTACAATCTGACCTGACTGTCCAAAACTACACATCACTCTGCCAGTAACACACTTTCACCCCACAGCAGTCTGTGCTGCAGCAGAGGAAAATAGTTCTGTGATTTCCTGAGTAGTCAAAGTGTGTGTAATGGTGGAATTCTGTCATGTTTACTGTACAAATAGCTTTTTTGGAGATATTTTGACAAACCCCATTTTGACTTATTGTTAGCAGCAAGAGGCCTAGCAATTTCAACTGACAACTGACTCTGGAGTCAATATTCTCTGCGGGTCCAAGTACTACAGGTATGTAAGAAACCAATTATATATAGGTCCAGAATCGCCAAACTTATCCTTTAAGGGAAAAAAAATCTCTCCACTCTCCACGTTTCTCCACATAGGAATATTGCTTCTTTTTTATAACATTCCCAATCTTTATTAAATCCCAACACAACTATAGAGAAATGCCTAATTTTAGTTTAGTGGCTTTAAAGTTACAGTTTCTCCATACACCCATACAAAACCCAATACATACTGTATCTTCCCCAAGCTCTACCCTTTCTTTGTTTGAGTGTGCGTGTGTGTGTGTGTGTGTGTGTATGTGTGTGGAACTCTCAAGGCCTGCAGCAAGCAGGCGGGCTTGAAAGGTCAATAACAAAATGAGGAAATCGATGGCGTGAATCATTAACTGAGCTCCTGCCTTGCCTTGCCTTGCCTGCCCCCCCACACACACACACACACACATACACACACACACACACACGCTGCAGTGCCGCGGTGCGACGCTCTGCCTAGGAGCCATTGAGCCGAGGACTTGCCGCAACAGCAGTTTCTATAAGTGCAAACTGGGGGACCTGAGGGGGGGGGGGGGTAATTTCATATGGGTTTATATGTATTATGTACAGTATCCATCTTTTTGTATAGAGGATGTATACACAGACGTTCCCAGCGGAGAGAGAGAGAGAGAGGGAAAAACCTGAGCTGCAGCAGAGTTTTTTATTGAGATGTATTATGCAGAAACACACCTCTGGCTGTCCATCTCTTGGTTAATCTAAGCGTATGTGTGTGTGTGTGTGTGTGTGTGTGTGCGTGTGTGTGTGTGTGAAAGAGAACAGTCGGCTATGAGAAACACATCGGCGCGTGATGCCGCATGGTCCGCCGCCATCATCCCTGGGTAATACTAACTATTTCCACTCCTCTTCTTTATTATATTTGCCACAGGGTGCCGGCTGCAGCGGCCCGACCATGAATCATTTAAAACAGTCTGATTACGGCTCTGACAGGCTGAATCATCCTCCGGGAGCCCGAAACCGGCTTTGCACTGTACTTCGGGGGTAATGATAATATTTCACCTGCGTCGAGTCGCTAAACGCACCTCAGGGATGCGGAAGGCGGGGGGGGGGGGGGGGGGGGGGGTGGAGGAGGGAGGGAGGCCTTTGGGTAAGTTACTGTGTGAAAGCAGGGAGTCGTATTTTTTTTTTTTTTTTTTTTTTTTCCCTCTTCGCTCTGTTTGTGCGGCGGCTAAGAATAGCTTGACGGGCGCTCTGCAGACAGACAGTGATGTATGGGTGTTGGCCCCCGATGCCCGCCGCCCGCCGCCCGCCACCCGCCCGAGGAGCGTGCGTTTCCAGGGTCTGGCAGGAAACGAAGGAGCCGAGGCGTGGCGTCGTGCCGCAACGGCTCCGAAAAAGGGAATGGGATATTTAGCCGGTCGTATTCGAGAGGTTTCATCTTTCAGACGCTGAAAGATGAGGCAGTTTATCTCATGAAATGATACACGATACGCGATATGCGATACACAATACGCGATACACGATACGTGATACACGATACGTGATATGCGATACACGATATGTGATACACAATACACGATACGTGATACACGATACACAATACGCAATACACGATACGTGATACACGATATGCGATACACGATACGTGATACACGATACACAATACGTGATACACGATATGTGATATGTGATACACGATATGTGATACACGATATGTGATACACAATACACGATACACGATACGTGATACACAATACGCGATACACGATACGTGATACACGATACACAATACGTGATACACGATATGCAATACACAATACATGATACACGATACACAATACGTGATACACGATATGTGATATGTGATACACAATACGCGATACACGATACGCAATACACGATACGTGATACACGATATGCGATACAAGATACGCGATACACAATACGCGATACACGATACACAATACGCGATACGGGGTTCACAATACGATACAACCACGATACAATGTCATAAATAAAAGTTCCATGACAACAAAGTCTGACTGTGCAGAATTATGTTTATTTAAGTTCAATTTAAAAACGTCATTACAAAGTGCAAATAATATAATTTTGATAGAGAGTTTGTGAAATTGTGGGGCAAGCCGTCTCATTTGTGATTACTACAGCAAAATAAAATGGAGCTAATATCGCGATTCATTTTTCTGCCCCGCGATACGTATTGTCACATTTTTGTATCGCGATATATTGAATTTGTATTAGGAGCTGAGGCTTGACATCGTGCTGCAACAGCTCCAAAAAGTGAATGAGATATTTAGCCGGTCTTATTCGAGCAGTTTCTCAGCTTATCTCATGAAACGATACACAATACGCGATACACGATATGCGATACTGGGTTCACAATACAATACAACCACGATACAATGTCATAAATAAAAGTTCCATGACAACAAAGTCTGACTGTACAGAATTATGTTTATTTCTGAGCCACAAATCTTTCTAGCGATGGCATTGGCTTGCTAGAATGTAAACAACAATTTAAAAATGTCATTACAAAGTGTAAATAATATAATGTGGATGGAGAGCTTGTGAAATTGTGATGGGCAAGCCGTCTCATTAGTGATTACTACAGCAGAATAACATGAAGCTAATATCGCGATTCATTTTTCTGCCCCGCGATACGTATTGTCACGTTTTTGTATCGCGATATATTGAATTGCGATATATCGTCCCATCCCATAGTGAAGTGAGTCTCAGATGGATCTGCGAAGGAGTAAATGTAATATGGTGATTCAAGGGCTCTGCTGATGTTTTTTTTGTTTTTTTGTTTTTTTTATCATGCAAAACACTCAGTATACCATCTGTGCCTTGCCTGATCTGCCTTCTAGAAGACCAAACAGGAGATAATGTGATGTGTTTTTTCAAGCTATCACCACTTAACCATGAATACATTTTGGTCTCCTCCTCCTCCTCCTCCTCCTCCTCCCTCCTTCATGTCAAGGGAACAAACCTCTTTCTTGTATCTTTTCTACATGGCAGAACCCCAAATTGTAATAACTAGGGTTCGACTGATATGGGTTTTTGAAGGCAGATACTGCTATTTTTGTATTGAAGCTGCTGATATTCAATATCTGAAACAGCATTTGGACCATCATAGGACACTAAAACTCTAATAATCATCATCATCATCATGTGTACTTGTGTGGAATCTGATCAAAATGTCTCATTAGAATCAAGTTAAAGTCTTCCCATAGACAACCAGTGTAGTATTGATCAATTCTACAATAAATATATAACCAAACCAAACTTCATCATTATTATTAACAACTAATACATCCCTCTTCCTCCTCACTTCCCATCCTTCCCCTCCTCTGTTTTAACATCACCAGCATCATCATCATCATCATCTTCATCATCATCATCCCCTCTACCAGCAACAGTCACTATAGTTTCGTCTGGGGAAGTTGTGTTTGTTAGTAGCTGTTGCCTCTTGTTGGGCTCCCAGCAGCTGTGGGAAACAACCACAGGGGGGCGCTGGTGTCCATCATATCAACATACAGTACATACACACACACACACATACACATCACCTTGCTTTCATGAGCAGGTCCAGCCCAGGACACTCACTGTTTTCATGAAGCACACTGCTGAGGTGAATCCAGGTAAAAGCCATTATCCCTTATTGATTTCCCTTATTAAATCTGCACCAATCACAAAGGAGGAGATGTAGAAAAAAGAGAAGCAGACGAGTTAGAGAAGGAGATGAACAATTGAGATGTAGATTGTACAAAAGGGACTGCAACTCGATATGAGGAATCTGTCTCTAATATTTCTTACAGTAGAGTAAAAAAAAATTACATTCAAATTAATATCATGTCATTAACTATACAGTTGCCCCATAAAGTATTCAACCACCTTAACCTTTTACACATTGTGTTGATTATATCATCCTCTGGTTCTATTATCACGCACTCACAATGTGATTATAATGCCTTATACTGCCTTATGCTGCCTCTGATCACCACTTAATAAAAGTGTTACCAATGCTCATGTCAAATATGAAAATAACTGGCCAAACATAAACAAGACAATAATTCCAGCACAGATACAATGAAGTAGGTGAAGTCGATAAGTGTGTTATTTAATAAAATTGAAATTCTTTTTGGAGTCAAACTGGAATTCGCCATTGTCAACAGAACAGTGATGTCACTGCAGGTCATGGAAAGACCAGAATGCAATGCAGCAACAAGATATGCTGAGTAAGGGGCGTGGCCACAACCACAGACATGTCCTAATGTTCTCAAACTAGTTGGCTGCCTAGCTATATTTATATTCCTATATTCCCACCTTTGATTGAAAGTAACAAGTTCAAGCCCCTTCTCTGGGGTTTGTCAGAAAGGCATTCTGGGAAATGTAGGAATGAGTGAGTGAAGTGGTCAGCTGTAAGGCACATGAATAAAAAGGACAGGGTAAGGCATACTGGGATAGGTTAAATAAATACAATCTATTATAAGCAATTATAAAGTGACCATACACTGGTAGTAAACTGATTCACTGTGTTTTCTTCCATCGGTTACTTTTTATTCCTGGATTCAACAGCCCCCCCTCTCCCTCTCCCTCCCTCTCTCTCTCTCTCTCTCTCTCTTTTCCCTTGGTATTTCCGCCCCTTCTGTCCCTCTGCTCCTGCCCTCCTCCCTCCCTCCATCCACTGCCCTTTTCCTCTTCCCCCCCTGCCGTTTGACAGGATTGGTTTGGATCTGATTGGAATCGATTGTTCCCTATTGATCCCTGGAAGGTAAATTGGACCGCCATCCCTTCTTTCTTCATCCCTTCCCTTCCCCCCACCCCTACACATTTTATTCTGACATTCTTTAAGGGCAAGACATTGTGAAATTGAATCTTTTATAATATCATTTATTTCTCCCCTAGGTCAGACCCCCCCCTGCATCATGGTTCAGTTCCAAGAGGGTGCTGTTAGATATGTAATTCAGAGTCACATGACCATCTGCTGCCCATAGGATCTGATCCATTCTGAAGCTCCATCAAATATCCTGCTGATAGAAGCAGTGTGCTTTGATAAGGCTTTACTTAAAGAGCATTGTGGTGCATTACAAGCCGATTGTAAACCCATTAGAAGCAGAGATCATTTTTTCTTTTGACATAATCATCAGACAAACAGACGGAAATTAGGCCTACTCTCAATATAATGGTCCCATATTATTCAGTTTTCATGATTTTTGTTTTCAAATCTGCTCGGGATAATAATAATGTTCTTCATGATGTGTATAGTAAATATTGTTTGAATGAATTTGAAGACTAAGTCCTCACAGGCAGAAAAGTCACAGTACTGGATTGGCTGGCAGCTCCTCTAATTTAAACGAGGTAAGGAAAACCTGATTGATTGGATGGATTTTTGCAATAGTTTAGTGAGGGGAGCCAATCAGAAGGTCCATTTGTCATGTTTTGGATGGAGTTAATGTAAAACTGCCTGAAGAAGAGTGGATCTTTGAAAATACAATCACTTTATCTTCTCAGACAAAATCAAATTTAACAATGTCATACTAAATGTCATTTAATAGAGAGAAATGTGAATTCCTGTAATAGGACCCCTTTGATATCATGTCTTTAACTATGCAGTTGCCCCAGTAGGTATTCAGCCCCCTACATTTTTAGCACATTGTGTTTATTACATCATGCTCTGATTAAAATACTTATACACTTACAATGTGTATAGTAAATCAAGTAAATTACCTCTGTTTTCTGCAGGGATGGAGATTCCTCAACACCATAGTTACAAATTAGGACTCCAAGGTATACACCTCTGTAATTTTTTCCTGGGGAGCTCCGGTACAAAATTAACACTTTTAACTTTTTCCCAGTTTACTCCGGTACGGTGAGAGTAATAAATGGCGTATTATACCAGAAACAACATACATGTGTCCCCTTTCAGATGCAACTTTCCATATGTTTCTGAGGAGAACACAATTTGCGCTGTGTTACTTTTGTACCTCCTGTGTGGGACAAAAGTAACACAGCTGCAGTGTGAAAGTAACAGCTGTCAGAAAGCCTGCAAGATGCGTGTTATGATTATGGTTTTGTGATCTGATACTGTTTACTTTTAACAACCAATATTGCAGACCCAGTTTTATATTTATGCCAATTCACCAAGCCAACATATTAGGCTACATAGCCTAAATATTCTTTGCATCAAGTTACCAATGTTGCGATATTTTGAGGCATGATACGAGTGAATGGCAACAAGCATCCTATTTTCTCATTTTCTCCCAAAGTATTAAGTGGCTGAGGCTGACAATTCTAATTTAATGAACTAATCAGGCTGAACTTGCTGCTTAGCTATGGGAATATATATCATTGTAACTATCGTCCCTCCACTGCTCTCCATTCAGCCTGGACAGCATGCTAAATGTGGTAGCCTGACACTTGAAAACTATTCTGACATTGAGATGGTAAAAGTGTTAAGAAATCCGCATAAAGTTGGATATTGAAACTTGAAAGAATAAAACACATTTTTACAAACATATTTTTACTTAACGTATGACAAATCAGTTTTCCTTCAATAACTCTGGGAAGGCAGCACCGATGCCCATTATTTTTGCTATAGTGATAGCTGTCAGAGAAACACACAGAAACGGTCTGTGTTACTTAAACTTACTGAAAATTTTCACTCAGCCACAAGCACTGCAAAGCCATGTTCACACAATGCAATGCAGCATTTAGCTTGCAAGCCTGGCTAACGTTATGACCATAGCAAGCTAGCAGCTAGCATAAAAACCATGTCAAAACCTGGTCAAAACACAGTGGGGTAAATGTACATAGCCTCCAGAATTCATGTCAAGGCTGTACACTTTGACAAAAGTATTCTAGCTTTTGCTTAATGAGTAGCCTATATGTTAGAGTAGCCTATTTACAAGATTAGATATTTCCTCTGATATGGTGGTGCTAAATTTGGCATATCTTTGTCACTTGTTCAGTGTTGCTAGCTTAGTTGGTCAGCTAATTGTAACGATGAATTTACCCAGTATTCTGTACTCCAAAACCACAAAATATAGTTCCAACAGTACCAAAAGGTACGGTCCATATTTTTCTGTCAGTATTTGTGTGTGTAGTCTGTTTTTTAAGATCTTTTGCTTTATTGGACAATTTTCAGAGAATTACGGCACACAGGGGATTGCCTGTCACTACGGAAAAAAATTATTTCATGGTAACTAAAGTCAAATTTGATGAACCAATCTATCCATTACACCTTATCAAAGCCTCACTCAACTAAATATATCTTTATTCAACAAAATAGCAGGCTAATTAAACCGAATAAATCAATGCAATCAACTAAATTCATCAGATTAGAGCAACTGAGTGAAATCAGTTTGAAACTTGCTGAGGGAGCTAAATGGAGCACACGCTTTATAAAGTGTCCACATTTTCCTAGCTTGTGGGCACGCGTTAATTAAATTGAACATGAAATATGAAATTGAGTGTAATGAAAATGAGGGTATTCCAAAACGAGGGAGCGATATGTATCTTTTACACTCAAATGAATCAAAACGAGGGCACAAGGTCTATTTTATGCATGCTAAACACTATCTTGTGCCCTCAATATAATAAATCATGGCCTCGAAATATATATTTGATTCTCCGCTGGCCACTGCCAGGCCTTGTAGAGGAGAGAGAGTAGGGTGACATGCACCAAGGGTCCCACGCTGGATTCAAGCCCAGGACATCCAAGATACCTGGTATGTTGTGCTTTGTGCTTTTCTGTAATGGTAATAGGGGTTTTATCATACAGGCCTACTGCGGGTTGAATTTCATCACAGTGAAGTACAGCATGTAGCCGACGGTTTCACTGTTCAGGCTTGTAACAGAGCAGCTGAGAGCAGTTGGAGCAATAAATTGGTGCATTAAGTTACTAAAACACCTTCTAAAGGAATCCTCTGTTCATGTTCATGTTCCAATTCGGTTGCAATTTGTTCTTGGTTTCAAATGGCCAAGATTTTTCCTGGAAAGCTCCCCCACATGGCCCACTGAGGGTTTTGGATTTTTCGGTCTGGCTGCAGCCCTGGCCTTCTTTTTATGCAGTTTAGTAGCTGGCTGTGAAATCCCAGCTCACAGCCAGGAGTGTTTAAAACTCAAACAATACAGTGTGGAGTGGAATTGATTACTATGAACTTTTACACAGTATAAATATTCTGGCACAAAAGTAAGTACCAAAGTAACATTTCAAAGTATACAATGGAAATTATACAATGGAACCATTGCTGTAGCAGTAAATAATAATGAGGGTAAACCCCCAGTCATTGACCATCATAAGTATGGTCAGTGATGTAGATCAGTGGTTCTCAACGTGGGGTCCAAAGACCACCAGGGGTCCTTGACGGGGTTCCATGGGGTCCCCAGCAAACTGATGAATTGTTAACTTCACCATTATTTCATTTACAAGAAGTGAACACAATTAGAGAATGTAGAAGACTGACTAGTAGAAGACTTTTGATCATAGTTTCACTGTTATCTACAATACAGATAGTCATGGGATTCTGGACAAAATCATATCTGACAATAAAAATATTCTCTTGGATGGGACAGAGAGACAAAATCTCATCAATTGAGGCTCCGTGGCTCTAATGTGGACTAAATTAGGGGTCCTTGATATGAAAAAGGTTGAGAATCACTGACGTAGATCATCATAACTATATTTTTATAGAAGCATTCATTTATAAAACATTTTTCCTTAAAAGACCCTATCTTCATACAGCGTAACGTACATCACGTTTACTTATTACTATGATGGATACTATGAACGTATGCCATAAAGATTTAGGTCACCTTAAAAAGATGAGTGAAGTATTTCGCTAAGAAAAAGTTGGTTGATCTGAGTTTAGCTGGGTTTACCCTCCAGTCCATCGCTGAATGGAGCCAAAAAGTTAGCAAACCGGAACTTTCTCTTCATCTCAAATGAATGATGAGATGCAGTGGAGGGTGCCAGGAGGGGGATGAAAATAAAAACCTGGAGCTGAGGGGAAACTGCATAATTTGCCAAAATGAGGTTGTGGTCAGGAAGGTCTAAAAGATTAGCCTTAGTGTCCAGTCAAGGACTCTCATTAGCCTCTGACTGGCAAATGAAACAACTACCAGACACAAAGAGGCTTCTATCAGTTAAAGGTTAAATGAGTACAATTTCTGCTTTACTAAAGTATATGACTAGTAAATATTAGCAGAGGTTCCCTAATGGTAGTGAGTGAATCAAAGTACTGCAGAGATTTCTGCATTCAAAAAGAGGAGCGGGCCAAGGCTGAATGCCCTCCTACCACACCAAAGTCTGTTCAAAAATCTGGTAATTTGTTTTTGCCTTTTTTCTTTTGCCTTTTTGCCAATTATCAGCCAAAAAAACACATAATATACATTATATGAGACTTTATTACTAATTGGTAGGGTGTTCTGGTAAATTCGGCATCCTCCAAACAGCTCAGATTTTAACGGACCGGCACATTTATGCGTCGGGGAAGTGGAGTTACTTCACACCAAGGTTATTATTGTCAACGAAATCTAACGAAATAACGAAAACTAGGTGTGAAAAACATTTTCATTAACTGAAATAAAAATAAAAACGAGGCTTTACAAAAAAACGATAACTAACTGAAACTGTATTGTGTGTTTACAAAACTAACTAAAATAAAACTAACACTGAAACTAATGAAAAGTAAACTAAAACTAAGCATTTTCAAAAAATAAAAACTAAACTAAACTAGCAAACCCGCTTTAAAAACGAATTTAAACTAAACTGAAATTGAAAACAAATAGTCAAAACGAAATAAAAATAAAAACTAATGAAAAATGCAAAACTATAATAACCTTGCTTCACACATAAAAAACAACTCCTTACCTTTGATATGTTCCTAAAATCCACAGACAACAGGAATCGTGGTAATGTAGCTTCCATCGAATAAAAAAAAAAATGCGCTAACTGGGTAAAACATGATAGAACATTCATTGTTGATTGTGAAGCAGTCCGACCTCCCCACCATGCTGATGATGGTCTCGCTCTACGGAGGGCAGAATGTTGTTGCCATGACAACGCTGAATGATAGAGGCCAGCACTGGACCAGAAATTACACATAGCCCCTTTACCGTACATAGACCTATTTAACAAAAAATTGCAACATTTATCAACATTTTCTTGTTTTTTTGTTTATATCAAAATCTAAGGTAACACTTTACAATAAGGGTCACTGAGTTAAGGGTTAGTTAATGCTTAATAAGCATTAACTAACCCTTAATTAACAGTTAACTAATGTGTCTGGTAATCATTTACTAATGGTGTTCATGTTAACTAAGGTATTCATTTATACATTATTTAATAGTCATCTTTATAAACTATTAAATAATGTATAAATTAATACCTTAGATTAAATTAATACCTAACCCTAACCCATGAACACCACTAGTAAATTACACATTAGTTAACTGTTAATTAAGGGTTAGTTAATGCTTATTAATCATTAACTAACCCTTATTAAGTATTAACTAACCCTTAACTTAGTGACCCTTATTGTAAAGTGTTACCAAATCTAATTTCTTTTACTTGTGTATCTTTAGTGGTTACTTTGCACGTTAGGGTTAGTAGGCATCCATAAAAATTCCAACCAATAATACTATCACAGATTTTTGAACAACCTCGTCATATGAAACCTGCAGCTTCGCAACTTTCAAAGTGGCAGAGTGACCCCAACATTCTGTTTAAACCAGAAATACAGCACATTGAATTACTGAAACTAGACACCATCGGAATTGTGATTGTGATTTTTCATCAGCCAGAAATGTTCTCAAGCATCCAGTTGTTTACAGGAACTGGGCTGGATGCCGGCTGTCCAAGGCCTTGGAGAGAACTGAGAGAGAGAGCTGAATGAGGACAGAAAATACAGAGATACAATAGAGAAGGATGGGGTAAAATACTGGGTTAATATGATAGTCAGCAGAGACACAGCTTAGATTCTATTTGGCTAATCAATATATGCATGACAATTTCCACATACCCTATCTCCGTGGTTTTCAACGTGGGGTCCGGGGACCACCAGGGGTCCTTGGTGGGGTTCCAGGGGGTCCCCAGCAAATTGATGAATTGTTAAACTTCACTATTTCATTTAAAAGAAGTGAACACAATTAGAGAATATACAAGAATGACTATTTTGATCATAGTTTCTCTGTTATCTCTCTGCCTACAATACAGATAGTCATGGAATTCTGGACAAAATCAAATCTGACAATAAAAATATTCTCAGATTTGGGTCAGAGAGGCAAAATCTCATCAAATGGGGGTCCGTGGCCCTAATGTGGACTAAACTAGGGGTCCTTGAAAATCACTGCCCTATCTTACTGATGCTCACACACCACACACACACATTGAACACCCATTCAAACACACATGTATACACATATCCACTGTATAGAAGGACTTGCATGCACATACACACACACGGTTAACCCTGCTCTGATGTCTGGGATATGGAGCTCATTAAAGCACACATCAGATGAGCTCTCTCTCTCTCTCTCTCTCTCTCTCTCTCTCTCTCTGTGTGTGTGTGTGTGGTGTCCTCTCCTAATACGAATGTGAACGAGTGTGATTATGCGGCAGGCACCCGTGTTGTTTGCGATTAGAGGAGAGATCAGAGCGGAGCGCGCCGCTGAAAGTGAAGCCGTCGAGGCCGACACGTTTCCGTAAATTGGAACGTCTCCGTCTCTCTGCCTTGAATTCTCATTTCAGCACGGAAAACGGCTTCATTTCACACCGCTGTCGGGGGAACAGAGCAGAACGCACCGCAGTGTGAATGCGGCTTTGTAAATCTTTACGCCGCTTCGTTTAAGATAAGACGGAACTTCCAACGATCCAGCGTGGGGAAGAGAGGGCCGATGCAGCAGTGAGTAATAATAGGATACAGCAGGGAAAAAAACAGAATGTAAATAAGAGCAGAGCAAATGGGGAGGTATTCAATGAAACGCAACAGTACTGTGTGGATTGCAGCGTTAATAAGAGGGGGTGCAAAATAATAAAAATAAATAGTAGTAGTAGCAGTTACTGAGGCAGAAATAAGGAGGGAAAGATATAATAATAATAATAATAAACTTTATTTGTATAGCACCTTTCATACAAGAAATGCAGCTCAAAGTGCTTTACAGCAAAGAAATTACATGCACCAAGTGCTTCACATAAATCTTGATAATAATAGTAAAAATATGATAAAGATGAGAATAGAATACACATGAAATTAGCCATAGAATGAGCATAAAAACAGGGATAGAATGCCATAATTAATGTAAAATAAGATGGAGAATAAAACCCACTTGATCATAATAGTAAAAATTAGATAAAAATGAGGAATGCATAACATAAGATGGAAAATAAAACCCACTGAATAATAATAATAAAAATAAAGTTAAACAATAGAGTACATAGAATGCATAGGCTAAAATCAAGTAAAATACAACATATTTAAAATATGTAGGCTATGATATGAAAAATACCCAAATTAGCATGCGAAGTATAAAATGAAATGAAGTGAAAAAGAAAAATATATCAGTATGTATGCAATTTATAACAAATGAGAAGAATATAAGACAAATTTGTAAATGTGCTGTGTGTGTAAACGTGCATTGTAAAAACTATTCCGCTTATCAAATATATTCACTTACTTACTTTACCACTATTATGCAGATTTGGCTTTCAAAACTCACTTTCCCCTTGCTGCGGACCCCCTGGATGCCCCTCAGTGACCCCTGGAGATCCCCACACCCCCACATTGAGAACCCCTGCCTTATGCTCCTTTCATCCCGCTACAAAGCTCCCTGACTGTGTGTGAGTGTTGTTTTTATTAAATGACCAAGCCTGGGGACCCGGCAGGGGGGGGGGGGCAGAGGTCCTTGTCTTATCGCTTAGCTTAGCAGGCGACCTACTTTCTCCACTGATTCTCTGATTAATGCTGTGTGTGTGTGTGTGTGTGTGTGTGTGTGTGTACGGCCGGGTTATCCCCCCTCGCAAAAGGCTAAAAGGCTGCAGTGCATTCCCTCACAAGTGCCGCATCGCGTCGCCACGGCGACAGAGCAGTTACCAGGGTGATAATCTCCACCGTCTCCTCTCTGCAATCGGAGGGATGGGAGCGGCTGCAGTGCTTGCTGGGAAGGCGGAGGGGCCCGTACACATGCGTTAATATACAAATGAATGGACATATAGACATATATTGTTCACAAGGGAAATTATGTTTTATAGTTATACGTTTATACTCTACTACTTAGATGCTTTTCCTGCCAAACCCTGTGATGATTTTGATTTTATTTGATTTGGATCTCTTTCAGCCCATTGGCTAATCTTCCAAGAGTCCACATTAAAAACATTTAAGCATACAATAATTCATAATAATGCAACACATAATTGTTCACACACACATATCATATACAGTACATACATGCATACATACACATAACCTACATACATTGGCACATATCCTGTATGGACCTACATATATACACATATTCATCTACATGTGTTCACATATAATACCTATAAATACATATATATACCTATACATATATATACCTATATACCTATACATATAAATAAGATAATATAGAAATGATGAAATGTAATGATCCCCTAGGAGAAAAATATATTATAGCAAATGGGGGGGGGGTATTAAACATAACACAACCAACAATTCCAACGTTTCAAGAACATATCAACAATGAACTATGAAAGGTGTGAAATTATGAGTTACAGCATTATGAGGATGTTAGGTTGTTAAGAAAAGTAAAAGAAAAAAACAAGAAAGAAAATATGTATGATATGCTGAGGAAAATGATATATGCAAAATGAAAATAAATGAAAATGTATAAAGAATAATATAAAAGATATATGCAACATATAACAGATGAGGCTGCACATATGGACAGATAGTGTCTAAGCATATAGATTAAAAAAAAAAATTAAAGATTCTTCTAGTTTTAACATTGTACTATAATCATATTTTAATGCTATTAATTTTTTTTTTGATATGTCACATTATAGTTTCCATGGTTACCAGGCCCAGCTTGTATCCCCCTCATTTAACACATTTGTAGCTGTCACTTAATCCAGAATGGTTATCTATATGTATTGTGCATAATGTGATGTTATGGGGTTGTGTAAATACAACAAATACAAATAACTTTTGATTTTGGTTGAGGCTGAACCGTTATCTAGCGTTTTATGACTGAACTCATTTATTTGTATTGTACAATAGGATTTCCATACTTAATGATGAATATATTAATAATGAATAATGAATGAATAATGAATATATCTCTCCTAGGGTTTTGATCTATATGGGTTTTTGAAGCTTGCTATCAATACCAATATTTATGACTGAAGCTGTCGATATTCTGTACATATCAATTTGTCCATATTCAGAAAGATTGCATGTATTCAGTGTTTGCACCAGAATTGTATTCTTGTCAGGGTGGAAAAGCCTCTGAAACAGCATTTAGACCATCATGGGACACTGAAAACCAGACTAATAAAAGTCTATTAGGTGGGTTACAGCAGGGTGAGGCAGGTTTTCATTGCAGGTTTTAAAGATTGACACCACTGAAGCTGTTAAGTGAAGTCATATCCTCGCCTCCATCATATTGGCAATGGGCAACATTAATTGGTTGATATCCAGTTTTTATTGAAAGTCCAACATCGTGCCCATTATGTTGGCAAATCGATATTCCGGTCTAACTGTAATTTCTACTGAACGTTTTGACTCTACAGAGCACCAAGGCACAAGAGGAATTATATCATGACACAATCTGTTGTCACACACACACACACACACACACGCTTAATACTCACAGTCTGTATCCCACCCATTTCACCCATTCAAAACATAAGCTTACCAGACTGACTAAGCCACATGGAGCCATTTGCCAGTCAGCACTGCATCTATATGGACTATAGTACAGACACGATAAATACTGTAATGCTCTTATGGGGCTTGGACACATCTGTACACATTTATCGACATACATGTGAATGCTACACTGTGTTCAAAGCGGGTTGGTGCATGCTTGCTTACTTGTATGTGACGCTCACAGTGATGAATCATGCCATGAAGGGGCAATAGGCATGTCTCCATGAGGACAGTAAATGCCAGCCCACAGTCGGCCATATTTCACCCTAATTGGAGCTTTTATAACCCTCATAACTCAAACATGGTCAGAGGTCGTTTACAGTGAACTGTGAGCGAGGACAGTGGCTGGATGCGCTCATTTCTTTGAAACAAAGCCCCCCCCCCCCCCCCCGGGACACGAATCAGACGGAAAGGCCACTGAGCAAAATCCTCCTGGCGATGTCTGGGCAGTCTAAGTCGCTGGATGGAAGCTGAAGTGTCAATCTGTGGTAAGTCGAGAGAGGGGGGAGGGGGCGGGGGGGGGGCAAGTGTTGGTCAGGAGGCAGAGAGAGGCCGGGGCTCCCATATCCTCCAGAGGGATTGGAGGATATGGGTTAGAGAGGTACATCAGGCTGGTATTGGCCCTTTATCAAAGCTGCACCAGGCAGTTTCTCAGTTTCATAGCAAGTGGTAGCAAGAGGTTTGATTTTCAAGACTTCACTATCAGGAGTCCTGTAAAGTGATGTCAGTAAACTAAGACCCCATTTACAACTGGTGGTCAAATGTGATACTGTATCTGAATATTTTATCTGGATAAGGATAAACGCATGCTAATCCAAGGTGTGAAGGTACACAGCATGCATTGCAGTTGGAATGTGTGGATGTAGACTGTAGAAATTCGCATTCATGAGGAAGTCCTGCCCACGGGGTCAAAGTCACGGCTCTTTCTCAGTATGCGTTCTTGCCTGTTTTTGTGTCCTCCGTGATGCATTTTACATAATATCTAACCGCCGAAGCGCAATTCCAAAACAAAAGAACGACAGGACGGAGGGTAAACTATCTTTATCCCAGAAGTGTGGCCAATCGAGGATGCGTCGGATGGTGACTTGAGTGATGAGAACGAATAGGAAGCCAACTACGAGAACGATGCGTCATTCCTATGTTCCCAGGGTCCTATGTTCCCCAGATTTATATGGCACATAATGGGAACATGACAAAGGGTCCTATGTTCCCTGGGTCCTATGTTCCCCAGTTCTACATATGTGCTCTCCCAGGGTCCTATGTTCCCAGGGTCCTATGTTACCAGGGTCCTATGTTCCCCAGCTCTATATAGCACATAATGGGAACCTGAAAAAGATGTTCCCCAGCTCTGTATTCGCTTAATATTGTTAGTTAGAGTTAGGGTTAGGGTTAAACATAGGACCCTGGGAACATAGATACGCTCCCTCGAAAACAGTAGTGAAGATTTGCACTAAATAATGGTGTAAATATCGGTCTTTTACACTCACAGTGTGATTGTTTGCACTGGTTGCACTTCAGAAGACTTGGATTATGCTGCACGAGCTGTATGGAGTCATTTTATGGTCATTTTTTTGCTCTTTTTGGAACTCTAAAGAATTGGTCCCCATTGATTTCAGTTGTTTTGGAGAAGGCTGCTACGGAGTTATGCTGGCAACCTCCCTGTGTGTTATATGGACTAACAAACTTCACCTGTGTTTCAATTGGCATAAGGGTGAGTAGATAATGACAGAATTTTCATTTTTGGATTAACTATTCCTTAAATGCGGCATTCATGTCATATGGAAGAACTGAATGACATTTCGTTGCTACAACTAGCATTGACTTGGTCTGATCTTGAAATAGACCAGTTAGAAATCAGACTAGAATCACTGATGCCAACTTGGTGCCGCTAGTTTTATTGACTTTTCAGACCCTCCTGGTCTCTTTTTCCAACCACTGGCAACAATGTTAATGTGTTGTCTCACGGAGCATTTCACAACAAATCCGTACGGCTGATGCTGATTTGTGCTACTTGCTCGTCTAATCCAAAGGGACTGTAGCGAATATATTGACATGCAAATTAGCGTATGACTATGGGAAACGGTTCACAGACCAAGCACTAATCAGTGGATAAGATGGATGTTATCAAGCCTTCCATTAGAAAGGATAACTTACATATTAAAGACTAAACAGCGTATATTTGAGAATATATGGATGCTCTTCATCAATTATGTTAAGGACTTAGATTTAACAGATGATAAAGTGAATGACTAATTTTTGTGGACAATGGAGTTTCTGAGCTTGTAGAATTTTAAATACTTGTTATATTTTGTATCTATTGCAATTAATATACTCCATTTTGTTTAGATTACCATTTGTTAAAACAGGAGGCGCATTCTTGTTGTTTTTTTGTTTTGTTTTGTTTTGTGTTAATGCAGCAATTTTATGTTGTATTTTATATTATATGAATGTAAAAGGCTGTATTTCATGGTGTTGAAAATTTAAATAAAAATATTGTGGGGGGGGAAAAAATTGGCGTATGACATCTGGCGACTTCTAGTGACTGTTTGAGCAGCCAATAGCTCCCTGGAAGAGAGTTGGCTCCAATCAGCCTAAAAGTCATGTAGTGTGTCCCCAGCTCTTTATTAGCACTGCCCTGCTTCATACTCAGTTATATACAGCTCTATATACTATATAGAGCTGCCCAGTACAACCACAGTCTTCTACTGTCTGCCAACGCAGCTCCACTGGAGCAGTCGGGGGTTCAGTGAGTTGTTCAAGCACTTCGACAGTAGTTGTTGAGGGAGGAGAGAGAGTTCCTTCTTCACTTCCCGCATCCGGATTTTTCTAGTCGGTCTGAGGATTCAAAATTGATGACTCTCTGGTCACTAGCCTGCTGCTTTAACCTTTCGGGGCCTGCCTCCCCCACTGCTGTGTGGCCAATTTTCATGGATTTATATGGGGTTCTCTGTATATATATATATACCACACACACACACGGAAAGTAAGAATATGCCTGTTCGTGCACTGCAGTTTTATATGGTGTGTGTGTATGTGTGTGTGTGTGTGTGTCTGTTGGCTCAGAGTGTATGACCAGTGTGTGTGTCGTACTTGGCGAGAGAGGCTGACGAATTAGTCTCCAATGAAGCAAGGTAATGAACAATTTGAGGCTCTGCCATATTTCTGCATTGGCTTTCGTTTTTCAAATTACTGCCACATCTGTCTGATCCGCACCGCAATATTCCGCTGGATCCGAAAACACAACAGCTAAATGAGCATTTCCCGCGGTGTTACGGCCGCAATTGCTCACCCATATCACATGCAGCACAGACATATGAAAAATCCTTCAGATTAGTAAGGTGAGGCATCATCCCACTTCACACGCACAGAAAGAGAAAGAGCTGAGTCGGCATTTCTTACTATCGCCCCTGCAGGAGCCGATCCTATTGTTATGGAAATGGGAAGCAAACGTGTTTTGTTGTAGGAAGAGCAGAGATGGGAATGGATCCCTGCAATTTCCCTCAGAGGGTAGAGAGGAATATAGTAAATTATAATGTAATAACTTCAGGATTATGTAATATTTTGTCGATAATGTAATTAATACCCAAAATGTCATAAAACCTTTTAATGTCATAGGTTACTAGATAATGTATTAAAAGAAATCTGTGTGGGTTCTTTTTTAGCGGCTTTGCACCAAAATAATTGAAAAATAAAAACTCTGCTTGCTGACACTTCAAATGCCTCACATATGGCAATAGGTAAACCCTTCAGAAAATTTTGCAATGAGAATTTTTGCAAAATTAACAGTTCTGGAATTTTACCATTTTGATAATCCACTGTACACGATGCTGTTGGAAAACTTAATGGGGACTGAAAAAGATCACATATCACATCATCTGTACCCAATACACAGTCTGATATTTTCAGAAAAATTAGATTTTGCAATGAGAATTTTTGCAAAATTAACAGTTCTGAATTTTACCATTTTGATAATCCACTGTACACGATGCTCTTGGGAAACTTAATGGGGACTGACAGAAATCACATATCACACCATCTGTACCCAATGCATAGTCTGATTCCTCAACAAAAAGAAAAAAAAAATGCTTTTTTAGCTTTTTTTGCAAATGTGAAATGGCATTTTTGCACTTTAGCTGCAGTTAAAGTCAATTGCATGGCTTCTCAAGGTCATGCATTTTTTAGTTTCAATCATAAAATAACTCAAGGAATAACTAACAGTCTCAGGTTACATCAACAGCTCCTTACAGTTTTTTCCTACTTGTACATAACTGGGTGATTCTTTCTGCTCACTCTCAGGCCAATGTGTTGACTCTGGTTAGCTAACCCGTACCAAGGTTAGCTGTCGGTCACTGAGGCCCCCCTCCAGTTTACCAACTGCCCGAAGGCTTCAGGGCACCGGACCAACCATCTGCTTACCCCCTCCACCTATCTGCCTCTTCCTTCTTTCTCCTCCTTCCTCTCTCCGTATGATATGAAATATGATTATATGTACTACAGGAAAGAGGAAGAAATTGAAGGCATGGTATTTAACATATGGCAGTGTTCTAATTAAAGAGGTTACAGAAGTCAATTCATCGGGAGTTAAAATACAAAACAATCTCTCATGGACGGCTCATATTACAGATCTCTCTAAGTGATGAAAATGGCAGGAATGGTTGGATGAATTGCAAAGTTTTTATCTAAAGACATTCTTAAGGTAATATCTCATAGTCTAATCTACAGTCACATTAATTATTGCTGTGCAGTGTGGGGCAATGCAGCTCAGAGAGGCTGCAAGAATGGTCTTAAGGTGTCGGTTTGAAAAAGGAGTGAGTGAACTACATATTATAATGGGATGGCCCTAGAGCATGTGAGATATTGCACAAATTTCAAAAATGTCAAAGTTTAAAAAGCCAAGTTAGTATTAAGGACAAACTGTTATTAGTACATGGTAAACATCAAGTTAACATAAGAATAAAAGATAAAAATCATTATGTACTACCAAAAATAAAAACTGAAATGGGAAGACGGACTTTTATTTTCAGAACTGTTACTGTAACTGTTTACACGCATTGCAGCCTTCTAGGCTAACGTTAGCAATCGAGCTAACGATGGCCTAGCTAGCAAGCAATCTTCAGCTATGTCAGGGGATTGTGAATGTAAACACCACAGGAAATTGAATGCTGTAGCACTATAGTTATCAAGAAATTATATCTTTTAAATTTGTACTTGTGCTTCATTTTCAGCTTTACTGTATGATTTTTTTCTGTTCATGTACATCTCTGTGCTCTGTTCAGCCAGAGCGATTACATCACAACTCCAATTCATCATAGTTTTTTTTTTTTTTACTGTTTTTATTATGGCTTGTTGGATTTTATTTGCCTGCTTATATTCATACTTGTCTTTTTCTCTGCTGAACCCTAGGACTTTTTGCTGTTGCAACAACACCCCCCACAGGGATCAGTAAAGTTTCATCTTGTCTTATCACATGGGCATGGTAATTGCCTAATGTAATAACCTAGTATGTATGAGAGAGTGAGGAGAATTGTTGGTCATTGTGAAGTACAGTAAGACATTGCTAAACTGAATCCCTGATCTGAAGGTTTCTTCTTTGTGAAAATATATTTTCCACTATATTTACAATATGTGAGTTCAATCCAAACTTTATTAAAGGAGAAGTGCTCCATTTTTTTTTAAAGGGGAAGGGGTGCTTGCGCTTGTGACCAAAGCCAACCACAAAATATGCAGTAACACTTTACAATAAGGGTACATTAATTAAGGGTTAGTTCATGCTTAATAAGCATTAACTAACCCTTAATTAACAGTTAACTAATGTGTCTGGTAATCATTTACTAATGGTGTTCATGTTAACTAAGGTATTCATTTATACATTATTTAATAGTTTACATTATTTAATAGTCATCTTTATAAACTATTAAATGTATAAATTAATACCTTAGTTAACATGAACACCATTAGTAAATTACACAGTTAACTGTTAATTAAGGGTTAGTTAATGCTTATTAAGCATTAACTGTTAATGCTTATTAAGCATTAACTAACCCTTAATTAGCAGTTAACTAATGTGTCTGGTAATCATTTACTAATGGTGTTCATGTTAACTAAGGTATTCATTTATACATTATTTAATAGTTTACATTATTTAATAGTCATCTTTATAAACTATTAAATGTATAAATTAATACCTTAGTTAACATGAACACCATTAGTAAATTACACAGTTAACTGTTAATTAAGGGTTAGTTAATGCTTAATAAGCATTAACAGTTAATGCTTAATAAGCATTAACTAACCCTTAATTAACAGTTAACTTAACTTAGTGACCCTTATTGTAAAGTGTTACCAAATATGTTTCTAAAAGTGCAGAGTGAATAAAACTACAAATGTGCTTGAGACAGAAATGCTATAATGGGAGTATGAACAGTATGGGATGGTTACGCGTCTAGAGATGTTCCCATGAACCTTGTAAGACCCTGCTGCAACTGCTGGGATGCCCCACAGAGACATGGAATTACTACAGCATTTACATGTGTTAAGAGCCCGTCTCCAAGGGATTACGACATCGTGATTTAATCAAAAATCTCCCCAGTGAGTAGTATCTCAACGGGGAGGAAATACTGTACCATGCGGAACAAAATGAGCAAGCATAGCACTGTGAGCTCAAGTGTGTCTATCTCAGATACTCAGGGTTGGACTTATGCTTCCACACCAGTTCTTGTGTATATAGGATGCCAAGGGGCGAATGCTGTATGAAGCAAGTGTACCGTGTTAATTGCTCAACCAGCACATCTTTCGAAGACGTGACATGCTCCGAACAATCTCCTCCTCAAGCTCCTTGGGCTAAATGCAATAGGTTAGCCTACATTTCTACGCTGTGAAACTTCAGGGGTTTCTGCCATGTGTTAATGAGATAATTAGCGTTAGAGTTCAACCGATATGGACCTTTTGAAGGCCGATAACGGTATTTTTTGGAATGAAACGTATTTAAGATTTTTAAATTTGACCATTTTCATACCAAAACATGAATTCTATTCTTGTCAGGGTGGAAAAGCCTCTGAAACAGCATTTAGACCATCATGGGACACTAAAACTCTCCACTGACTAAAGACGTTCTTTTAGGGTTAGCAGCTCTTGAAGGTAGGGTGACCCCCCCCACCATGGTATATCGGTCTAACTCTAATGGATATAAGTCCCACACTGTTCAGCAGAGCCATTTAAAATCCGTCCATTTCCTCTGATGGAGAGTGATGTGACAGGAACAAGAGACTAGATAAGAGACTGAAAGCTGCACTAGAAGGCAACATCCCAGGTCGGGCTTCTTTAGAAATGGGGTGGCATATTAAGACTCTGGATTACCGCAACCCCCCAGAGAGCCGGTCTGACGATAAGGGCAGGTCTAGATGAGAAATGGTTTAATTAAATGTCATTAGTGCTCTGATCTCAATTCTGTTAATTAGTTTAGAGGTCGACCTCTCTGAAATGAGCTTGCAGATTGAATGGAAAGAGTGAATAATAGAAGCCTTGATGTTGTGCTCTTAGAAAATTTAATTTGATAAGAAGTCTTTTCTCATATAAAAATTAAAAATCTGTAAAATGTAAGAATCATGTGATCTTTAATAAATAATATTAATAATAACCCAGTTAAACCCTCCCTGTGTGTTCACATTAAAGAGTAACTAAACTCCAAACCCAAATCTTTGGTGAAGCCTGACACCTAATGGTGAACAGTAGGGTACTGCACTGCTCATCTGTTATTGGCTGGTCTTTGTGCCAGGTGATGTCACCACCTGTTGTACTCTATGGAAGGTGACATCACCTGGCACAAACACCAGCCAATAGCAGACGGCCAGTGCAGTACCCTACTTTTCACCATTAGGTGTCACTAACCCTCTTCACTAAAGATTTGGGTGGGGTTTAGTTACTCTTTAAAGGTAAAATCCACCCTCAGATACTCTTGCATTGTTACAGTATATCGTCAGTCTGTGATGTTCAATGCATTGCGGGAATTATTTTGCGATGAAGTGTTGTAATTTTGGTACATCCACTTTTCTTCAACCTGCCTCATCTACTTCTACATCAGTTAGTGATTTCCTACGTTTCCCAGAATGTCTTGGGGAAATGAGGGAATATGGGCTATGAGGGAATATGTTGCCTTCAATCAAAGGTGGACGTATGTACGTAATATAGCTAGCTAGCCAGCTAGTTCATGAACATTGGGGCATGTCTATAATTGTGGCCACACCCCTTACTCAAACACAACATGTCCTGTGGATGCATTGCAGCGTCAAAGGTCAACCTCAACATCGCATGCAGTATAAACAGCATAAATTACAAAATATAAGTAAACTAGAAGGGCACTCGGAGAGCGCAGACCTCCGCCAAGGTTCATGCTATTATTGCTTGTTCGTGAGTTGGATCCGGATCCGCTCCAAAATTTAATGGGTTTTTCCTTGGCCCATGCTACACCCTTCCACAAAGTTTCATGAAAATGGGGCCAGTAGTTTTTCCGTAATCCTGCTAACAGACAAACAAACAGACAAACAAACAAAAAACTAGAAGGGCACTCGGAGAGCGCAGACCTCCGCCAAGGTTTGTGCTATTATTGCTTATTAGTGAGTCCGATCTGGATCCGCTCCAAAATGTAATGGGTTCTTCCTTTGCCCATGCTACACCCTTCTACGAAGTTTCATGAAAATCGGGCCAGTAGTTTTTCCGTAATCCTGCTAACAGACAAACGGCACCGAAAACATAACCTCCTTGGCAGAGGTAACTATGCGATGTACCGTTCCAACTTCTCAAGATGTCACAGGATATAGGGATATGTTCCCACTTACAGAATTTGAGGGCAATTTAACCACAAATAGGCAAGTTTTGGATATCTTGAACATCGCAGAGATCAAGTAGAACTCAATCATACACTTGACGCACTTGATGAATTCATTTCTTCCTCTCCTTGATGTCTGATGGAAATCTATAAAACAAGCAATCGTTTTTTTGCATTATAATGGTCGCAATTAGGTACAAAACATGGCTTGTCAACAGTAATTCTACCCTTTGCTATCTATATCTAATGTTAGCAACCCAGACGATAGATGAAGTTTTGGTTGGTTCCAGTACGTATCAACCAAGAACTTCCAGGATAGCAACCATAGAGCTGGTTTGTGATAATCTCGATGTCATCACGGTTCCGGAAGAGTTTTGGCCATTTGTTTCTAGTACCCAGATTTCAAAATAGCTGGTTTGATTTTTCCTTTGATGCAAACCTTGTACTCTTTTGCTGTCATTCCTTGTGAATTACAGGGTCAGGGTTAATGTTAATATTAAAAACAATGTCCAATGTATATCTATTTTATATGTCTTAGTTTGCAATCAAAAAAACATAGGTGCAAGTGGCCATTAGTGGGTCTAAGCCAAAGGGGCAAATGGTTTGACAGTGAGATATAAGCTTGATTCATCATTTTGGAAAAGTTCTACATCTCAGATATACAACATTTTGGTGAAAGTCCCGCAACTGCAAGTGAAATGATGCCTGACATATGAGTTTCCAAGCAACGTCACATAAGTATGCACGCGCATCTCAGGGGCAGAAAGGCTACCGGTAGCCATTCAGTTCACGTTAGTTAGTTAGTAATCTGAGTTCCCAGAAGCGATAGCAAAGACTTTAGTTTAGTAAGTGGCCATATATTTTAACATCATGCCTCGCAGTTGCTACTTGCTAGTCGCAGTTGCACCCTAGACTGGAAAGAATAAAAGCAACCGCCGAAATCAGCAGTTACAGTAGGGTCAGCTGCAGCCCTGGAGAAGCCCCTGGCTTGGCAGAGCACACTCACCCTAACCTCTATCCCTAACTTTGCCTAGCCTAGTCAGGGGCTTCTCCGGTCTGCAGCTGGGTGCTGTTGAAGTAGCAATCCATCTAACTCAGTTAGCTAGCTTCATAGTAAACCCCCTGGTTGACACTTACCTGGCCATATGTACAATTTGTTGCCAGGATGTTGCCTTTTTCAGTACATACACCCATGCATCAGGGCTTTGCCTTCACACTGTGACACTGGCTGGGTAAGACCTCTGCTCTTAACACACAAAACTCACCAGAGATGTAATGTCTAATCTGTTGCACATACCCACATACTACGTAATTTACAGCATCGAGAGATTTGGATGCTCGGAGGCTGTCTTTTGTATATGCTAGGCTTTTCAATCAGATACATACAGTATGTCTGGCCATTGGATGGGTGGCCACTTGGCCATGTCTACAAGCCATTCATCAGCTGGGATTGAATGAGGGTCCGGCAGTCATTCACCAGTACTTAAAACAAGTTTTTCTATATAATCTGCACGATCGGTTTGCGTGCAACTTTTTTTGTGCGTCAAGGCCATATGGTTACAAGGATCAAAATTCTGTGATAATAAAGATGATGGAGTTGAAATATGCTATTTGTAAAATTTGGCGGAGAACGAGGCAACTTTGTAGAACAAATAAAAAAAATAATGCAAAGGGGGCCTGATAGTGGCGCTATGGAGCACAACTAAATGTGGTCTGACACACTTCTGGGCCCATCACAAACATGTATGTGAAATTTGGTTGGTCTAGCATCAAGCGTTAAGGAATTATGCCTCACTTTCTGTTTGCACGTATTTGTGCACCACAGCCAAGCGGTTTAGCTTTCCAAATCTCTGGGTAATAGCTGTAATTAGGAAGTTCATATGCTGTGTGCAAACTTTTGTTTGAGATTGGATGAACTTTGTCGGGGAAGTAGCGAAAAATAGTTTCTGCATAAACTTTGAAATGTTGGAAAACTATCAAGGCTGAAATGAAAACTTGGATTCGTCTCGAGCCAAGGAATCTGAGGGGCAAAAAATTAATTCTGCACCTACGGCTCAGTAGTTATTGGCCAAAACGGAAAGTTGCTTGTTATAGTGCCACCATGTGGCCAATTGGTGTCATTTTTGTCACCTGAGCATAAACAAAATACATGAAATATCAAATTTGATAAATTAAATAAATGTAATTAATAAAATTGCCTGAGTAGTGGATGAGAAGAAGAAGTAGAAGAACAATCTGAACAAAAACACTAGGGATCAAATCAACGCAAGGGGGAGAAAGCGAAGGAAAGGGAGAAAGAGGAGAGAGGGATGAGAAGAGGAGAAAGTGATGGTGGTAATGTGTGTGTGTTGGGGGGTGGTAGTGGTTATGGATTTGTTTGCTGTGTTGCCTAATCCTTGCAGCACATGCAGCACACCAACACCATCTGTCACCATTCACATTTGGTGAAAGAGTCAGCTGGACTGCTGGGTACTGTACTGGTGGGTACTGGTGGGGCAGCTTACTAGTGGGGTACTGGGAGGAGTGGGGGTTGGGGCTGGGGAGTGTGTGTGTGTGTGTGTGTGTAGGGGGGGTGCAGCCCGCATGTTCCACAGAGTCTCTGTCTGTCAAGCCGGAGCGGAGGGAGAGGATTTTTTTTTTTTTTTTTTTTTTTTTTTTTTTTTTCTGAATTGCCGAGCATGCAGCAGCGGCGGCGGCGGCGGCACAGACTCTGAATGTGCGTGGAAAGAGGACGCAGAGGGAGAGAATAGAGAGAGAGAGAGAGAGAGAGAGAGAGAGAGAGAGAGAGAGAGACGCCGTGATGATGATGATGCGTTGACACGGGGCTGCCCGTACCCGCCTGCCTGGGTCTGCGGCTTCCACTTTCCATTCACCGGGAGACAGAAAAGGGCTGGACAATGGGATGCTGAGAGAGGCACGGGAGGCTGAGGCTGCTGCAACGACGATCCACACACACACACACACACACACACACACACACTCAGCCTTTATTCACACATCTACCGGTGATCACATAGCCTATTGGTAAGTGTCCACCTGTCAGTACCTGCATGCTTTTAGTTATTGTAGCCGCTGGTCCTATTCGGCTCCTAATAATGATCCATCTCACAGTGTAGCAACAATTGTTTTACATCTCCATTCGGACATTTTTGATTGATCTGTATTTTAATTGTGCATACTTTACCGTAACACTTTCAATATTGGCCATAAAGCGATGTGTTTAATATCCAACCGTTTCTCATGGAAAAAAAATAGATTTTCATCTCTTTTATTTTATTTCTATGAACTGACCCAGTGGGCCTAGCTTATATATAAGCTTAGCCCACTCAAGGTGACATTCATTTGCTAAAGTTTTTCGTCAGGTGTTCCAACTTCATGCGTCAAACATACTGTATAATGCTCTGTGCTCAATGATTCTTATTAAAGTTTCAGTCGGGCAAACTTTTCTTCTTACATTTGCTGTCAATTGGACATCACAGTCTTTTTTTCAAAATTTGAACCAGAAAAGTGAATTACAAAATACAGGCAATATGCTGTACATTTATAACACCTGAGCATAAACACAGTCAAATGAAGTAAAATGAAAACAGAAACAAAAAATAAAGCAAACAATCTACATAGCCTACAGGGGCAAAACGTATTCAAACACATTCATGATGTTGCACGATTTCAGGGCAGTTTCACTATTTTTGTTTGTTTGTTTTTTGGCAGTTTTACTTGAAAATTACATCATTTCATGTTTGAAAGCAGCAAAGATTGGAGGGTCTTAAACAACCTGCATTTATCAATGTAATAGGCTATGTAGCCTAACTGAAAATGTATGAAGTCAGCCAGAGATAGACAGAATAATACTGGTTTCACTTTTCAGGTTGTAACCGTTGTGTTATGTTTGGTTTTTAGCGTTTTGTTTACACATTTGCTTCCAGTACAATTTTCATGACACATATAGCCTAGGACTTATTAGGTTTTGTGGAATGATAAGCTGATGGACGTCAATGACTGAAACGCGCTTTCTTGTTTCTACCTTAATGGCCTAAACAGCGCGCGTGCAGAAATAGCCCTGCCGAGCCGCCGTAGCAATGGGAGATAACGTATCAAAACGACTGAAGTTGGTCTCGGCTACGGAAGCAGAGATGGAGGAGAGGTCTTTTCCCAACCCGTATCCCGACTGGGACCAAGGGGTCCTCACCTCCAACTCCGGAACAGACGTGGATTACGACGAGCCGTTCGATGCAGATGGAAAGGTGAGCAATGTTGACTTTGTAGGGGCGGGTCACTTGCAAGTCTTCAAACGTGGCTAACGTGCTACAAGTTAGAGCTAGCTTAGCCTCGATTCGCTCCGTTCTGTTTTGAAAGTACGTCACGCCGAACTCCATTTAAAAATGTGCCAATTTAATGTTTGCATGCTTATTGGTGCACGTACACACCCCCTAAAACGTGACATAAGACCTTCTCTGGAGCAGCGGTAGCCATTGGTATATTCGGCAGATATATAAACCACCAAGTAAAGTTTATTTCAGTAAAATTTTCACTTTAAGAATTGGTTCGTATGCAATTCCCCTAATATTCTTCCACCAAAATACACCGCGAAGTAATGCTAAAAGCTGAAATAAAATATAAAAAACTGCTCTTTGGAGTAACAGGTGTATGCCGAATTTACCAGTAGACCCTACCGATTCGCCAAGGTGTTATGTCATTTTTACGAGGTATATACATTTGCCGATAAACAAGGAAACATTAATGCCAGATTTGTCGATGGAGTTTGGTGGGACACTCCCCAGCTCCGCTGCTGTCCATGAGCAGTTACACTGGAGCAGTTGGAGGTACAGTGCCTTACTCAAGGAGACCTGAACGGTAGATGTTGAGGGAGGGGAGGGGGGTTACAGCCAGATACTTGTGCAGTGCACTGGAGGGAGTGTTTTTAGGATGTTTTGCTAGGAATGAATTACTGGTTTGATGGTACATAGGCCCAGCCAGCAGTGGTGGAATTAAGTAACTAAGTACATTTACTCAAGTACTGTACTTAAATACAATTTTGAGATACTTGTACTTTACTTGAGTATTTCCATTTGATGTTACTTTATACTTCTACTCCACTACATTTATTTGACAGCTATAGTTACTTTTCAGATGGAGATTTGACACAATGGATAATATAACAAGCTTTTAAAATACAACACATTGTTAAAGATGAAACCAGTGGTTTCCAACCTTTTTGGCTTTTGACGTCTTACAAAAAGCAGTGTGTAGTCGGGTCACATTTCAGATGTCTATGAGTTGTTAACAGCTCCACCAAATAGTGATTTTTCCCTCTAAACCTCACATGGTTTCATTTCAATAAATGTTCAAATGATTCAATATTTCAGCAAAAATCAAAGATTAGAGAAAAAGTCCAAAAACTGAAAACAGATTTGTGTATCAGAACTTTGTTTTTTCTTCTTTCCTCTCCCATTAATCATCTCACAAGCCCTCAGATTTATCTGGTGACCCTTTGGAGGGGCCCGACCCCTAGGTTGGGTACCACTGGACTAAACTAGCTAACTGTATATAAAGTAGTTCAAACTAGCTCCACCTCCAGCAGCTACAATAGTAACATGCTGCTTACACACTGATGCTTCAGTATTAATAATCTAATGATGTCATATATAATAGAATATCAGTCAGAGGGACCAAACCACTACTTTTACTTTAATACTTTAACTACATTTTGCTGCTAATACTTATGTAGTTTTACTTAAGTAGGATTTTTCATGCATGGCTTTTACTTGTAATGGAGTATTTTTACATTGGTGTGTTGGTACTTTTACTTAAGTAAAGGATCAGAGTACTTCTTCCACCACTGCCAGCCAGAATCATTAGTCCTTCAGTTACTAGTGAATTTTAAACCATTTCAAGCCCATAAGGCTGAAACCCTTCTGTTTTGTGCTGGTGTATTACAGGTTCATGTCTGTAAGGCTGAAACTATCGTTTTTGTGCTGGTTTTTTATTCTTCTGCTTCTTCTTCTTCTATCATTTCTCAAATTACCGTGAGATGGTACATGCCAGAGCCACGAAATTTGGCAGAATGATAGATAATGTTGTGCTAAAGTTTGCCAATAAATATGACCCCAGTCAGCCTGACGGGGGCACTATAATTTTGTTTTTGTGGGCAGTGGTGGCCTAAAGGTTAGAGAAGCGAACTTGTGACCGGAAGGTCGTCGGTTCAATCCCCCCGGACCGGCAGGATAAATCTGGGTGGGGAAAGTGAAAAGCAGCTTGCCCGTCCCTCATTACCACCACTGAGGTGCCCTTAAGCAAGGCCCTTAACCCCAACCGCTCCAGTGGAGCTGCTCAGTGGCCAGCAGATCAGACTGTGGTTGTACTGGTCAGCTTCCAGGTGTGAATGTGTGTGTGAATGTGATCAGGGCGTTCCTGGAAAAAGAGAGCATTGCTCTCAGTGAAACTCCCCCTGAATAAATAAAGGTTAAAAAAATAAATAATTAAAGGTCCAAATTTGAAACCTGTGAAACTCCTACACAGTCAGATTCCAAAAGTCAGATTGACACAAAAGTTGCTACACTTATTTTCTCGTTTGCTCTACAAATTTTCCAATGGGGCCACTGAATTCTGCTATGATTGATTTGTTGCTAATTTGCATTTGCTGAAAAACAGTTTTTCCCTAAGGCTCTTCAACAAAACCCAGAGATGGGTCATGAACTTGTTGCATTCAGTACGTCTAAGTGGAGAGAATGAAGCGCAAGAGACGGCGTTTTTTCCAGTCAAGAAAAAGTGATTGCCCCTTACTCAAAATGCAACACGTCTTGTGGCTGCATTACATTCTGGTCTCTTGAGGCTACTGTGGGTGGAGAAATTGGTCTCTCTCCTCTTCTATGATGGATTTCTCCCTGTATGATTGTTGAACGTCTCTTGGTGCAAAATGGCAGCTCTAGAAAGAAGCCCTCGCTCTTTGATTCTGAGGGACTGACACCAAAAAACTCCATTGTAGCTGAGCTGGAAATATCTGGATGTGACGTCAGGTCATCTACGTTTGACTAGTTGACTGCGGGAATAAGAAAAATACACCACTTTCTTTACCGCCACGCCCGATATTTTGCTCAGCCATGATCCTACACCAAGGTAACGAAGAGACATGCCTCCTTACCTGGCGGGACACAGGACGTAATTATAATTTCTGATGACAAATGATGAATTATCAAATATTCGTTGCTGCCCTATACACCAGTTATTCTCAATCTTTTTCATATCAAGGACCCTAATTTAGTCCACATTAAGGCCACAGACCCCATTTGATGAGATTTTGTCTCTCGGACCCAAATCTGAGAATATTTTTATTGTTAGATATGATTTTGTCCAGGATTCCATGACTATCTGTATTATAGGTAGAGAGATAACAGAGAAACTATGATCAAAACAGTCATTCTTCTACATTTCTAATTGTGTTAACTTTTTGTAAATTAAATAATGCTAAAGTTGAACAATTCATCAATTTGCTGGGGGCCCCCTGGAACCCCTCAAGGACCCATGGTGGTCCCCGGACCCCACGTTGAGAACCACTGCTATACACCACCAAACAACAAAAGAGACATCACCAGTATCTGATTTGTAACAGTAGCTGCGTTTACATGGAACCTTTTATATGACTAGTAATCAGAATAACAGCCTAATCAGAATAAAAATGACTCTTATAACCACCTCAATCATAATAAACCGGCCCACTCCAAATTCAATTTCATTCCATTGGAGAGGGGTGGAATAAACCTTTCATAATCTGGTCAGTGGATAAAATTTTGTCATGTAAAGGCTCATTCCGATCACTTTCTTTGGTTGGAATAATTTTTGAGCTAATTTTCAATCAGAATGTGTCATTCAGAATGAAAAAATCTGGCTCCGGTAACTGCAGCTATTGTTAAAGTGTTTTAGGTTGGATTTTTCCTTAGGTTTTTACAAACAACTTTTTCCAACTCTGTCTCTCACTTGAATAAAAAGAGGAGTTTAGAAATGAGTCTGTAATTAGAACGGATCAAGGTCCAGGTTTAGCTTTTTCAGAAGTGCATGTGTAAAACTAGAAGGAACTCCAACTTGCTGTTACACCCATAGACATCATTCCTCTTAATGAATTTTTAAATTTAATAGATTTCTTGACCCCAAACATCCCCTCTGGATTCAATTATTTATCTCTAGTTGCATAATAACGGCTAAAAATCGTATCACTTTTCAACCGTTATACTTGAGCATTCCCATTCTCCTTCTCGGCCTTTCGGAATATTCCATTGTTATGCTTGACGGTGACTTTTTGTTTATCTCTGTTGAACAATCCTCTCTTTGACTTTGCCTCAGCCTTGTTCTGTGTTCCACCCTTTCTCTTCCCTCCCTCCATCTCTCCCTCCATCCCTGGGTGGCTGCAGCAGTGACTCAGAGCAGAGAGTACAGACTGATTCGGTCATAATCCTCCCTGTTTAAGGACAGAGGGCGGACTCGGGTCAGGGCCTTTGTGTTTTAGCCTTTAGGACTGTCTGTTCTGTTTGGAGCGGACTGGACCCAGAAAGGATTTTTTTTTTTAGTTTAGTTTACTTTATTTCTATAGCACTTTTCAAAACAGCAGTCACAAAGTGCTTCACAGTTGGTAATAAAAATGGATAATGGTACACAGAATGAGAACAGCAAGTAAAAATACAATTTATAAACGGAAAGAAACACTCAACAATAAAAGCAATATAAACAACAAAACAAAATTAAAAGACAAATAAAACCAACAGGAATTGCAAAGCAACAAACTTATAAAAACACCAGCCTATACAAGTGGGTTTTTAAACGTTTTTTAAAATGTTTTAAAAAGTTTTTTAAGCTCTCATCATCTCATTATAGTTTTGGATTTTTCATTAGTTTTTGTTTTTATATAGCTTTCAATGTTCCATTTCAATTTCAGTTTGCTTTTAGATAGTTTTCAATTGGCTTGATAGTTTTAGTTTTACATTTATTTTTTTTTAACACGTTTAGTTTTTATTTAATATCAATTCTAATTTTGGTATTTTTGGTAGGGGTAGTATTTTTTTTTTTAAGTATAGGCTAATAACAGAAGTTCAGAACAGGTATTTTGTATATGTTTACAACAGGTATTGCGTAACACAAACAATACATCCTAAATTCTTTTAAAAAATTTACATGCATTTTTCAATTAACGTTATGTAAAAACAGGCAAAAATTCTCCCCATAAAATTCTTCTTTTTTTTTTTTTACACACCCTAAACAAAAATACAAAAACTAAATACATTTCATGTGTTACATATTGTTAGTTAGTTTTATAAGTAGACAAGATAGGCCTAGTTTTAGTTCTGTGTTCGTTTTGTCATAAAGTGTCATTTCTTTTTTTATTTCAGTTAACAATATTTTTTAACCTAGTTTTCATCTTAGTTGTAGTTTTAGTTTTTCTATAATTACCTTGGCTCTCACGGCAGTACTGAATGTTTGATTTGGAGAGGAGTGTCGTCTCACTAGACTGTAGAACATGCATTTTTAATGCTGACAGTGTTTTCTGAGGGAAAACGATGCAAAATGGCCAGATCTTCTTATCACCAGTGATGTAATGGTAAAGAAATAGGAGGGTAAACTATGACCTATGAGAAGGCAGCTACCAATATAAATAAAAATTAGCATTAATTGTTTCCTTAAAATACCCTATCATATGACTTAAGTCAGTTTTATACAGTTTTATACTATGAAATTGATGTCAGTGTAAACGGGTGGGTAAACTGATTTCGGTGGGTTTACCCTCCACTACATCTCTGATTATCATACATTGAGGAAAATGGCGCAGAAGATGCAGTCTGATATCGGCTGGAGAAAAACTCTCTCCACACGACTGGGTCTCAGCAGCGGCGGAGATTGGCCGGCGCTGACGAATCTCAGCCTATTCTCCAAGCTGCTCCGCTTAATTTATCAGGTTGGTGGGTAGGAGGAAATTGGCCCTGAGCCCAACAAATAACTCCACACCCGCCTTGTGCAGTCCCAGACTCCCAACTGTGTTTGTTTGAGGAGGAGGCTGGCGAGAGTTGCCGATGAAATCTCTCTTGGTGCGTTGAGTCAGGAAGCTTTCTAGGCCTACTGGTCATACAGTGCACTCTGTATAGGCTGAATGTGAAGGGAGCCTCTAGAGGATAAATTAACTCCACAGCCATGATCAAATACGGCTTTGAAGCCTAGTGGCGGCCGACCCTATTGGACAAATCTGTAAAGGGTAAATAGGACCTTGGGCCTTGTGAAAATAGCCTAATTAACACAGTGCGTTCCATGAAATGAATCACAATGATGAAGGGCTTGGGTTGTAACCTACTGGCCTATATCTGAGTAATTATTAGGCTTGACAGTCATGGTACAGTCAGAGTGGCAACTCTTGATGACTTCCTGGAATAAGAAAGATGGATGCAGATCTGCAGCTCATTGACTTAATGCTCAACCCATTTAGAATACAACAGGTTTTTTTTGCCCATTGGATCAAGTCGTCGGTAACAGCATAGTGCCAGCTGTAGATAGTGTAACATCTGTACAGGTGATATTAACAGTCTGGTATCTCTGTCTGGGAATCAGTCTTACCAGTGTTTCTTCATTTGCTGCTTCTGTGGAGTGTCACTATGGAGGCTCTGGTGTGTTGCTCTGACCACAAGGCTACTGCTGCCCCTGAACACCAAAATCTCTGAGACTCTGAAAGACCCAAGTCCAAGGTTTCAGGGCTTACAATGGCACTGCCCAAGCTCTTTTTCCCCTCTCTTTGACAGCTCATGTTTCTGGGTAAAGTGAAATTTGCTGCAATTTCATTGTATCATAGCATCAGTTAAAGGATAGGTTCGGTGATTTTTCCTGTTAGGGCTGGGCGTTATGGACAAAATCAAATATCACAATATTTTTGACCAAATACCTCGATATCGATATTGCGACAGTATTGTAGGGATGACTATTGGTGCTTTCACAAAATATTTACACAATGAGATTTTTGATAAATAATCATCAGTAATGTGGATATAATGACTAAGTGGGTAAAGGCAAATAATAGAACAAGTAGAACAGTCTGGTAAGTTCAGAAAATGACATCACTTTACTGTAATGCAGCCTTTAAAACCAGGAAAAGACACTTATGCCATATCACGATATTACGATATCCAAAATCCAAGACGATATCTAGTCTCATATCACGATATCGATATAATATCGATATATTGCCCAGCCCCAGGGCCTATATATAATTTGTCTCATACACATTGTACCTATAGCCTAATACTTGGACCCACAGACAATATTGGCTCCCTAGTCAGCTGTCGGTTGAAACAGCGAGCTCCCATTGCTAGCCTCGCGTTGCTAACAAGCAGTCCAAACAGAGTATGTCAAAATGCAAGGTTTTTTGGGTATAACGAGATGTATGCTGACACATCTGATAGCCAGCAGTTCCTCATGTCTGGAAAGTGAAGCGAGAGCAAGCCGCAGTCTGGACAGATGGTCATATTCGGCTATTTCTTTCATGTGTTCTCAACTGCTATGAGCGCCAGAGAAAGGAAACTGCAGAAAAGAGCACAGACGAGTCCATCATGCCGAGCTAAAGTTACAGGGACTGGAATCAGAGTTGTTTTGACTCCCACTCACCACCACTAACATCTCTATCCTGGCGGGATGACAAGTTACCAAAAGTCTGTCCAATAAACAAGCTATTTGTGAGTCCATGTGACTTTTGTGTACAAGCCTTGGGTCGCTTGTAATTGGGCAGTTTGTACCTAAAGAACCAAATACAAAAGTGCATCTAAGTAAACCTTTCCACTATGGCTCATACCAAAGAAACAAACTGTAGGTGTGATCTGTAACTGGATTGTATTTCTGTCATGTCATTTGAATGCCATGAATCCAGAGAACAGAGAGTCACTCTGAGATCTCTAGCCGTGTTGACCCAGTCTGCCTTGCCGTCTCAAACCAGTAGAGCAAAAGAGCAGAGGAAGCAGCAGTCTTTGCAGTAGACCTGCACAGCCCAAATCAGCAGCTGCAGCATTACTTATATTTTCCCTGAGGTTGCCAGGTTTGGTTTCTTTTCTGCCAGCTTCTCTCTGTAAGAATAGGGCTCCGGGGATGGTGTGATGTGTACAGAAAAGGGTAAAGGTGTGTGTGTGTGTGTGTGTGTGTGTGTGTGTGTGTGTGTGTGTGTTAGTGTCGGGCAATTCTCTGTTTTAAGCAAAATCTGGTGTGCTGCTTGTAACTGTTGTCTTCTTCTGCCTCTATACTAAATGCCATAGCTGCTTCTCATCTTATATTTGTGTATTTTTTGTTATTTGGTGGTGTAGGGCTGGGCGATAATTCAATATTATCGTTTATCGTCTTTCAGTGGAATCATATCGTGATGATATGAAGATATTTTGATATCGTGACACACATTTCTGCTGTCTGAATTGATGATGACAAGAAAATTTTACTTAAAAACTCTCATAAAATGAGGTATGGTAGGAATATTATTTGAATGTTTCTGTTTTGTTTGACATCACACCTAACATCACCGTTCGGTTCAATGAGATTAACATTCATTTGATTATTTAACGTGATTTTGCATACATGAACCATATCGTCATATATACTGATATCGAGAAAAAAAGCCCTATTTGGTGGTGTATTTTTCCTATTCCTGTAGGATTTTTTTTATCAATGGTTAATGTCAGGTTTTGGTGGCAGTCCCTCAGAACCAAAGAGCAAGAACTTCTTTCTAGACTCAACATTTTGCACTACTGATGTTTATCGTACACGGAGAAATCCATTGTAGAAGAGATACATGCCAGTTTCTCCACCTACAGCAGCCTCAACAGACCAGAATGCAATGCACACTGCATGATGCAATACTGTACGTTGTTGAAAGACATTCTGGGACGAGTAGGAAATCACTAACTGAAGTAGACAAGGCAGGTTGAGGGAAAGTGGGTACACCAAAAAAATAAATTACAACACTTCATCACAAAATAACTCCTGGAATGCACTAAACATCACAAATTCATGATATCAAACAGTGTAACAGTATACAAGGGCAGATTTTTCTTTTAATGAATATTCTATTGTAATGCTGTGGCTGGGGTTAATAAATTTGCGATCTTTTCCTCCACAGGTGAGCGCTGCATTCCAGAAGAAGGTCCAGAATAAGATCAAAGATCTCCTCCAGCAGATGGAGGAGGGCCTGAAGACCGCCGACCCCCATGACTTCTCCACTTACACCGGCTGGACAGGTCTGCCTTTTACCGTCTGTCGGACAGTTTGACTGAAATATAGTTTTTCATTATGCTAAGTAGATCAGTGGTCGGAAAAGTTCTTAAAATGTCTTGAATTTGCTTCGAAAGTCGTAGAAAACGGCTAAATACAGCCTTCTTGGTGTGCTGTTCTGTGAAAAATCAGCCCACTCTGATAGAACAGTTTTTTTTGTTCATTTCAGTGGTAACATTTGTCTTTTATTTCATTCTAATTGGCATTAAAAGATCTCAAAAGTCTTGGATTTACCTTTTTAAACTTGCAGACAACCTGAAATGCCTCTACCTACCTACCTACCTGCCTCAACATATATCTTACCCTCTCTCTCCACTCTCTCTACAGGCATTTCCCTGTTGTACCTGCAGCTGCACCGGCTGTCCCAAGAGGCGTCCCACCTGCAGAGAGCGCTGGACTACGTGAAGAGGACCCTGAGGAACCTGAACGGCCGCAAAGTGACCTTCCTGTGCGGCGACGCCGGGCCGCTGGCTGTGGCCGCCGTGGTCTACCACAGGCTGAACAACCCCGCCGACAGCAAGGAGTGCCTGACCAAGTAGGTGGCTGGGGGTGGGGTTGGAGTGGGGGGTAGGGCTGAACAATTAATCGAAATTTTATCGAAATCGCAATATGGCCTACTGCAATTTTCAAATCTCAGGAGGCGTAATATTTGTTAAAGGCAAAATGTGTGTCAAAATACCATTTTAAATGAAATATTGTGGTGCTGCAGAGATGTCCTGGCCTACACATCATATTCTACAGACTTAAGAAAACATCTTTGTTTGGTACAGATCCCCGCAAAAATCACACCATAATCATTTTAATACGTTTTTCAATGAAAATGTGAATAATGATGTAAAAATGATCATTCCCTCTAATATCACAAATCATATTGCAATTGCAATATCAGTCAAAATAATTGCAATTAGATATTTTTTCAAAATCGTTCAGCTCTAATACAGTGTGTATTCAGTTGAACTTTTTTTTAAAATTATATTTTGGTTTTTAATAGAGTAATACTAGAAGAAACGTCATGATGCATAATATAATAAATAAAAAGTAAATGCATATAAAAAAACATTTATTCAACATTTACAAAGGGAGAAAAAACAATAAAAAAGAAACCGCACACCCACATACATGCAAACATACAATATCTTCATCCAGTACACATCAGGAATATTGATTGATATATAGAGTATGCCAAATACAATATCCATCCCAAATAATTAGTCCAACTGATTACATGTATAACCATGCATACACACACACACACACACACACACACCTTATGTGTTTATGTATGTGCACAGGCATAGACACACCAACAAGCACACTGTACATGGATACAGATATTAGTGTATGCATGTATACACAAGCATATCTTCACACATGATTGATCAGACATTGTCATTGGCTATTACGCCTTAATTACCTCTTCAGGTACAATATAAATTCTAGAATTTAATATATTTACTCAAATAATTACCCTTCCCAAGATATTATATGAAATCTTTTCAAATGCCGCTACTCTCTAATTTCAGTAAACCATTCTTAGATGGAAGGCCCCCCCCTGCCTCTCTCCACCCCCTCATAATTACCAGTTTGCCAAACATAATTGCAGTTTTTATCCAGTCACTCTCTTGCTATGAAAAACGTTGCAATGTGTGAGGGTCTCCAAGAATATACAAGCTTGGGCAAAGTTCTTTTCCTGTGCTCATAATAGCTATAATATGGCCATGGATCCTGAATTTTTGGACATGGCCATAGTACATAAACCAAGCTACCTTCCCCTTCTTGACATCTCCAGCATAGTGCAGTATCTTTAAGACCTAATCTAAATAATCTTGATGGGGTCCAGTAAAAACAAATTTTAAATTGTACAAGCCTAGTGTTACCCTCTTGGAAATCCCACAGGTACAATCCCATTCCTTCTTCTCTAAAGATATAGAGCAGAAGAAATCTATCTAGACCTATCATGACCTTTGCCAAAAATGATGAGAACTTTGTGGAGCAGATCAATACCTTGAAGGGAATTCTGAGATGACCCAAAAACACTCCTGAGAAGATGTCTTAGTTGTAAATATCTCCAAAATCAGCCCTTGGCTAAATTAAATTGTTGGCATAGGGTAGCGAATGATTTAAGACCTTCCCTCTCTTAAATGTCACTAATGTTGAGGATGCCTTTATCAATCCAGTCCCTCCATATCCATAGGGTATCCCTCTATGTTCAGTTTAATTGAACTGTATTTTAATGTAGTTTTGAAAGGTTCTTGGTTTCTTAGATGATAGTCTTGGTTCTTGGGTTCTTAGCTCTTGGTTTCTTAGATAAGTGGTTCTCAACCTTTTTCATATCAAGGACCCCTAATTTAGTCCACATTAGGGCCACGGACCCCCATTTGATGAGATTTTTTCTCTTGGACCCAAATCTTGAGAATATTTTTATTGTCAGATATGATTTTGTCCAGAATTCCATGACTGTCTGTACTGTAGGTAGAGAGATAACAGTGAAACTATGATCAAAATAGTCATTCTAAAATGACAAAATAATGAAGTTTAACAATTCATCAATTTGCTGGGGACCCCCTGGAATGCCCTCAAGGACCCCTGGTGGTCCTCGGACCCCACGTTGAGAACCACTGTCTTAGATGATAGTCCAACAGAGGAAAATGCATGTTGACATTCAGTTAGTTACCTTAACATGTTGACACAAATTTCATTTTGCTCTCAGCAGCTTTGATCCAAAGAGTATCGGTTAAATGCTAGAGAGCGAAAACTTGTGTATATAAAACAATTCTTTTTCCATAATCACCTAATTGGTTCAATCACACCTGCTGCCTTTAAAATGTCTGAGCCATGCAAAAGAACATCATGACACACTGAAGAAGGCCAAGGTCCGAAACATGTGTCCTTTTTCCTTCCCTGCTCCATATTTCCTAAAAGATGTTGGAACCAATTTAGTCTACGAAGTCTGTTTTTGATTGCGAACCACTGCTTCAAATCTTGATCCTCCTTGGTATATACGCACCGCACAAAGTCGACGTTAACAGCGGACTCTACACTGTGTCCCAGGCTCCTCCAGCTCCAGCGGGCGGTGCTGAGTCCAGACTCGGAGATGCCGGACGAGCTGCTGTACGGCCGGGCCGGCTACCTCTACGCCCTGCTGTACGTCAACAAGGAGATGGGAGCCGACACCGTGGACGAGAGCACCATCGGCAAGGTGACTCGCACACGCACGCGCACACAGCAGGCTTTTTCACACCTAGTTGATTTAGAGCAGTTACTGCGTACCCTGGAGTGTTTTCCCCTTCGTTGGGTTTGGGCATATGAGACCTAGTTCCTGTTGAGAGGGAGAACCAACGATCCTACCCAAACACAGGAAGGACTGTGCATTTAAGTAGATAAACACGCCAGGAGTTATGGGTTACAGCTGCACTAGGCAAGATTTTTATGTAAAAATACACCCATCTCATCCTTCTAACTCATAAAGTGGTGCTGCAACAGAGAGTGTCCTCTCCCCACTAATCGAGAGCACATAGACTCGCCCTATTTTCCCAAATTATTATCATTTTAATGATGGGTTTGGTAATTGGCAGTAAATCTTCTCACCGCACAGGAAGGGATGAATTGAAACTTAAGAGTCAAGTGCAAAAGTGTCTCCTCAACAGCAGTGAGTGAGCACTCTGTCCAGAGAAAGCTGGACTCACCAACGATGGCTGAACCTCTTCAGTACGCTCTTCAGTACGCTCATTAAAGCCTGCCTTTGGAGGCAGCGCCTTCTCTTTTTCCAATCAAGTGAAGCAAATGCATTGTTTTCAAGATGTTGTCTACAGATTCAGCATTCTGCTCACATGCCAAAGACTAGTATATGAACTAGGGCTGGGTGATATGGACCAAAAATCATATCTCGGTATTTTTAGGCTGAATGGCGATACACGATATATATCTCGGTATTTTCTACGAAGTAGGCTAAATGTTCACTTGTAAGTCAAAGCCACATATGAGATGTCACAAGCACTTTCATTAAAACAAGACTGTGATCAAAATAAAATGCAAAGACAGGGTTTCCTTCCCTGTTTTAGAACAGTCTGGTAAGTTCAGAAAATTACATCACTTTATTGTAATGCAGCCTTTAAAACCAGGAAAAGACACTTATGCCATATCACGATATTACGATATCCAAAATCTAAGACGATATCTAGTCTCATATCACGATATCGATATAATATTGATATATCGCCCAGCCCTAATATGAACCAAAGAATGACTGCAAATGTGATGATCCACAGACTTAGCTGATGTTCCATGTTGGTTTACCCTAGAAGAAAGGGTAATTTCTGACCAGTGCATGAAATCATTGGTTCCACGTGGCTTTTCTTGATATATTATGGTTCACTTGAAATTTTGCTGTGCGAAACGCAACCCGAACCGTTGTGTAAATACAGCAAAGTAACAACCGGTCCCCTGATTGAGACCAAAGCAATGGACTAGAGGTTTGTCCTAATCGTGCGAGCGTGCAAACACACACATATAATGCACCAACAGAGACAAATGCATGCACCCTGGGTAGAGATGAAGAACGGGAAACCGATCTTCTTACAGGTCCTAGTAATCCTCGCATTAAAATTGAGAATGGCCTCGATTTGCACCATTCAAATTAGGCTACAGTTTGCTATAGCATGCACACGAGCCCTGGAGGGGGATAATTCCTTCCAGGCCTGGCACCTGAAGAGAGCAGAGATACTGATAATGATGATGTGCATATAGACCAATTGGATTAGATAGGCTGCTTACAGGTACAATAGAACAGAACGTATTTACTATGCATCAAGGTTTATAGGCAAATGGAGAAAATGAAACACCAAGTGCTGCATGAGCGATGCATTAAGTCCATTTACAGAGATCATAAAATTTCTAGTAATGGCTGCTTACAGACAGGCTATTATTGGAGGCAGTTCGATCATAAATCAGCTGACTCTGTTTGGATCTTGCCTCTAACAGCTATCTGTTGTATCTTATGCCGCATAGACTTAATGCCCAATGTGGCTGGACATTGAACTTTAGTCCAAAAGGTATTCAAATGTCTCAGTTCTAGGTATTATATACGTTTTGGGCTCTAGACTCTTGGACAAGATGCTAAACCTGTCATGTACCCACATCCTCTACTTCAGAATGGACTCCTCCTCCCCTTCTTCAAGAACAAGCACAGCAATAGCTAACTTTCTGTGGTCCAACAACATTATCCCCCTTGTTACTTCAGGTTGGCCAGCTATCGCTAATTAGTTTGCAAGTCGTCAAACTTTGTGCTGCATTAGTAGTGAGAACTAGAAGGGCACTTGGGGAGCGCAGACCTCCGCCAAGGTTCGTGCTATTATTGCTTGTTCCTGAGTCTGATCTGGATCCGCTCCAAAATTTAATGGGTTCTTCCTTGGCCCATGCTACACCCTTCCACAAAGTTTCATGAAAATCGGGCCAGTAGTTTTTCCGTAATCCTGCTAACAGACAAACAGACAAACAAACAAACAAACAAACAAACGGCACTGAAAACATAACCTCCTTGGTGGAGGTAATGATGCAACGCTCCTTCAGTTCTTGCTTTCTCCGTTACTAGCAATTCTCACAGCTGAGCTTTGCATTTGGGCTGCGAAAAAAGGGTCTTATGGTTCCAGAACTTTCATTAGCTATGTTCCATCAAAATAGGGGTAAACTATATATATGTGTGTATGTATATGTGTATATGGTAAAGCACCATATTGGTAGGAAATGCATGTGACATGGGAATACTATGAATTCTGACGGTCACCCTCAGCATCACTGTATTCATTTTTTCTGGAGGTCCACAAAGCACCATGAGGTACATTGTACGTTCAACGCTGTTGGCGATATGCCACACACAACAAAACAACAAAAAAGTCAAAATATTATTCCAAGTATTCAGTGTTCTCCCCAGAATTCTATTCTTGTGGTGGGTGGAGGGTGGAGAAGCCTCTGAAACAGCATTTAGAGCATCATGGGACACTAAAACTCTGCAGTGAACGCCATACTGATGGAATATTTTTTTAGGTGCTTAGCAACTCCTTAAGGCAGGGCGAGACAGTAAAGAGTAAACTTCGCCCACGCCACACTGGAATGATTTCTCTGGTGAGACATAAAATAATAATAATAATAAAACATATTGACTAGCTGTGGTCAGGGAGGAACCTCCATCATATCAGAGATGGACCACACCGACTGATTTTTAAGAACAAGGCTAATATCGACCCCATGTATCGGCAAACATATCTGTCTAACCCCAATGTTTATACACATACAAATACACATGAGATTGCATATTTTCAAATACGTGCATGTATATTTATGCTTTGCTGCTGCTTTCCCCTTAGAAAGCATCTTCAAAATGACAGGCAACATTTTTCTCTCTAAGACTAGCGTAATAACCATCTGTTACACACCAAGCAGGGACAAGAGTGGGGTAGCACCAGGGTAAAGGGCACACACACACACACAGCAGATAATAATCCCTCGACTCTCTTTTTTGACTATTTACTTAAGCACAGGCACACACACTCCTGCAATCAGTGTTGCAGGAAACTGCGGGACCAGCTGTCCCCCTTTGGTAAAGTGCCAGGCCAAGGCGCATATACACACACACACACACACACACACACACACACACACTCAGCACTCTCAGCAGGGCTTATAAAGAAAAGAAGCAGAAGTGGGTTGACATACGGCCAGTGTTGTCTTCAGGCTTATCGAATAGGAGTGTTATTATGACCAATAGAGGACTAAAGTCATGCGGAGCTTTAAAGCACCGCACTGCTATTTATCAGTCTATCTTCTGTACTGAAATACCTGTCATCAGTGCAGCCGCACAGCAGCACCCTGCAGGCTTTAATAAATGGTGGCTTTGCTCCAGGGTGCCGTGGAGTTTATTTCTCGGCCTCCGTCTCGCTTCGACTTTCTCCGCGGCAAGATTCCCTCACGGGGTTTTCACTCTTCAGCTCTCCCGCCTATAGTACGCACGTGTCTGTTTAGCCTATTAAACATTGTTTTCTGCTGTTCTTCTCTGACTGACAGCTCTGTGACACAGGAGGCTCAGAACTCCAAGGAGAAAGCGCTTCGGCTCAGGATTTTTTGTTTTGGAGGATTTGGGTGGAACAGCAGATTGTTTATACTGTGTTTGGGTTGAACCCAGGCAGCTCTGGTGTGTGACAGCTCCAATTTGGGGGGAAAATGAAAATATGGTGTGTGTGTGTCTGTGTGTTTTCCCGCACGTGTCTACATAACTGAATGTACGCTGCATTTTCCTCTTGTTAGTTAAGCCCCTATCTGCCGTGCTCCGTTGTGCTCTGCATTTGCCTGACATATCAGCTAAGATGCAGAGGCAGTCCCATTCTATAAAACTAAAGTAAACAAAAATACTTTTTGTTTGACTGTTGTGGATTAGGGTTCAACTGACCTGGCGTTTTGAACATCGATAACAATTTTTTTTTACTGATATTCCTTATCTTAAATTTGACAATTTTTATTACAAAAATTAAAGAAATTTCATGTGTTCACTGTTTCCCCCAGAATTCTGTTCTTTTCAGGGTGAAACACTCTCTGAAACAGCATTGAGACCATCATGGGACACTATAACCCTCCATTGAAACCCAAGATAATGACAATAATAAACGTATTCCTACATTCTTTTGTGGAATCTGATCAAAATATCACATTAGAATCAATTCAATTCCCCTTGACTAGGGATGGGAATCGAGTTCCAAATTGTCCGATCCATCGGAATCATATGCCTCCGAGGTTATCAATTTCTTTTATCGATGCCGGCATGTTTTTCTGACAGTTGCGCATACGCATTGCAATTGCCTTGCATTGTTGATTTTATATGCCAGTTTTATATTTGGTTCAAGCTTATTCCCTTTTGAAAAGGAGTATTGTAATTTATTCAAATGTTACTAGGCATACATGCCTATTTTTCTAAAGAATTGTTTATTTTATCAGTCAGTTTTATATTTGTTTTCCAAGTTATGTCTTTTTTAAGAAAAGGAGCATTGTAATTTATTTTAACATGTTCAAATGTTATTAGGCAGACATTCTACACTGTGGTCAAACTCAAGAAATAATAAAACAGCTGCGTTGATGCTGAAAACCTGTGTAGGCCTACTTTTTTTTCCACACAGAAAATTGATCGGGAATCAATAAGGGAATCGATAAAGAATCGGACCGATAAGCAGAATCGATAATTGCATTGGTATCAATAAAATCTTATCAATTCCCATCCCTACCCTTGACAAACAGTGTAGTATTGATCAATTCTACAATAAATATATAATCAATCAAACTGCATAACATATCAGAGGTGGACGATACTAATTGGCCCACATCTGCAGTATCAGCCCAATGCACTGACACACTGATATATCGGTCTAACCCTGCTGTGAATTGCTTTTAAAATGGACTCTAAAGCTATACGAGGTCACGTATCAGTAGGCTGCTCTCCAAGCCCCAGCTACTGCATAAGTCAGCACATACTGACAGCCCCGACAATGAAACACCCAAGTCACTCTCTCTGTATCTGTATCTCTGTCATTCTTTAGATGGATTTTGTTTTGAAACCGCAGCCTCCTGCAAATGCAAATGCAAACGCGTTATTTGCAAGTTTTTCTAATAAAGTGTGGTTAGCTGTGGGTCCGGTGGGCCAGTCGTAGCCAGAGCTGGCAGATTACATTCAGCCAATTTCAGTCTTTCATCCTCTCGGTGCCGAAGCCCACAGGCTCCAATTTATTTGCAGTGGTGATTAATTTGCCCTGCAAACAAATTAATTCCCACTAAATTACATTGCTTGTCCCGCCGGGAGAGACGGTTGATAGCTTGTGTGTGTGTGTGTGTGTGTGTGTGTGTGGGTGGGTTGGTAGGTGATGTGTGGGTGGGCGGCGCCTTTCTTAACAAGGAGGGGTATGTCACTAAAATGTATAGGGGCAGCTTAGGAAGGCTAAATGTCTGTGTGAATATGTTAAAATGCTTTAAAGCGAGTGCCGCCCTGTAAAATGTAAATTGAGCAAGGGCCTAGCTTCTGTAGGGAAAAAAGAGAAGGGAGCCAAGGATGGAGGTATAGATCAGTATGCATCTGTAGGAGAGAGGGGACTGGTAGATGAACATCAGGCTGTAAATACGCCCCGTCATGAGGGAGGGGTCGCTGCTGCAGAGCACTCTCTCTCTCTTTTTTCCTCCCTTTATCTTGCCGTGTCAGTCTTGAATGGGGACAACAAAAACTGCTGACTCAGCTCTACCCCCCCCCTCCCACTCCCCACTCCCCATATACAAACACACACACACACACACAATCAGACCATTAAAGCCAGCCAACAACAACACAGAAGCCTATAATCTGACCAGTAAAACCATCCAACAACACAGAAACCCACAATCTGACCAGTAAAACCAAACAACAAACACAGAACCCTATAATCTAACCAGTAAAACCAATGTACCAATGTATGTTATGGTCAGTTTTTGCTATGGGAACAGTAAAAATCTTATTAGACATATGTTTTTTTTTTTTGAAGAGCTCATAATAATACCAGGCAGATATTCACGATTTAAACTATGAACCGTCACGCTCGATAGTTGGCTTGTACCCGCCCTCCATTACGGCAGTACGCTCCATCCTTGCCAGCGTCTGCCTGTCACATGACCAGGAGCATACTGGATGCCTTTTTAAAACGAGGGCACCCACAAATATGCGGGCTCCATCTCTGGCTTGCTGTAGGTTCTAGGCCGCTGGTTCTCAACGTGGGGACCGGGGACCACCGGGGGGGTTCCAGGGGGTCCCCAGCAAATTGACGAATTGTTAAACTTTGCTATTATCTCATGTACGAGAAGATAACACAATTCGAGAATGTAGAAGAATGACTGTTGTGATCATAGTTTCTCTGTTATCTCTCTACCTATAATACAGATAGTCATGGAATTCTGAACAAAATCGTATCTAAGAATAGAAATATTCTCAGAGACAGAATCTCATCAAATGGGCGTCCGTGGCCCTAATGTGGACTACCGTATTTCTTCTTCAGTAGTCAATTAAAAGCCGGGTCTCCGATAATGTCCGGGGCCGTGGTCGACACGAACGAATAAAGGCCGGCCCCAAATACAGGCCGGGGGGAAAAAACAAAGGAAAAAACAACGGTGGATACCTGTAAACTCCTGGTGCCTGTTATATAATGTAACTGTAGTTTGTAGTAACGTACAAGTGCCACAAGATGGCAGTATGCCACAAGACGGCTCAGCCGGCGGAAGTCTCCGAAGCGTGCCGTCGTCGATTACCGTAATTATCGGTAATGCGTTCAGAAAACAAGGAGGTTTCGTACTAAAATATGAGCAAATATACTTATCAAACAGAGGGAATTAGAAATAAAGGCCTGTCTCTAATATATAAGCCTGCTTCCAATAAAGGCCTGGTACCCTCTGCAGTTGAGGTAAATAAAGGCCCAGGCCAATATTAGAGGAAATACGGTAAGTTAGGGGTCCTTGATATGAAAAAGGTTGAGAATCACTGCTCTAGGCCATTCTACGCTGTTTTCCCATCGAGTTCCACGGCTGACCTTCTCAGCTATGCTGCTACTCTCAGGGCTCGCTTGGCTTTCTGTTGCCTTCCCACCGCACTTTTTTCATTATGGAAGTCAGTGATGTGTGTTGATGGGGCTCGGTTAACCTTTTCACCATGCGTGCGTTTGTATTCATATATTCACCGTCTCTGCCTTTAACTGTCACTTCTCTACATTTTAATGACCAGTATGACCCCTGCCTGTTTGCACTTGAAGCTAATACGTGAAGAATGTTTACCTCAACGTATCTTTCTCAAGTTAATTTTGATAGAATAGTATAATGGCTGTAGAAAAATGAGACTCATTGCAGTAAAAATTGGTTTATTCCGTGTGTTGCTTTCTGTGTGTTTATTCTATGTGTCCATGTGTACGACTCAAATCCCCATAGTAACAAAGTAGTTAATGGCACAACACTGATGTTGGATACTCAGACATGGACTGGAATACCTTTGATGCGCCTGAGTGGTTTGTGAAGACAAATTTGTGTCCAGATTTTCATCATACACTGCTTGCAATGCAAAGGCTGTCTAACAGTTGGTAGCAATAGCTCGCTGGAGGACGAGAGGGAAAGAAATTCATACAGCGCATTGCATTTACAATGTTGGAGAAATTTTAAATTTTAAACCTCGCTGTCTAGTGGCCTTGGGCTTTTCTAGTCGATAATAAAAGTTTAATCTCATACCCTCGCATTGGACTGTATACCTGTGGCAGTCCGCTCAATACAAACATTCTTAACTCTGTAAGATTCTTGGTAGCAAAGCCGAAGATGCTTATCCCCTATATCTTTATTATGTATTACTCTCTATAGCCTACTCTTTGCTTTTTATGTTTTTTGCATTATGTTTTCAGGTTGTCCGTCCGTCCGTACGTGCGTACGTCCCATTCTCATCAACGCGATATCTCAGGAACGCCTTGAGGGAATTTCTTCAAATTTGGCACAAACGTTCACTTGGACTCAAGGATGAAGTGATTAGAATTTGGTGGGGTCAAGGTCACTGTGACCTCACAAAAGACGTTTTTGGCCATAACTCAAGAATTATTACGCTAATTATGACAAAATTTCACACAAATGTCTAATAGGATAAAATGATGAAGTGATGACATTTTATATCCAAAAGTTCAAAGGTCAACTTCACTGTGACATCATAATGTTTTGCTTTCCACTGTAGCTGAGAAAACGATCTTGGGTCATTCTACAAAAACGGTGGAAGTGCTGTCACTTACTTTTGCAGACACCAAAATCCTTTAGGTTGACCTAATAATCACATGAATTATATATGTTCAATAAATAAAGACTGTCCTTGCAATGATAAAACAAAGTTTATTGGCATACAACCGTGAGGCGGATATTTCTAGTTTTTTTTTTTCTTACACAGCAAGGGACTGTTTGAGACCTTAAGCTCTGTGCACCCTCCAATGTGTATAGCAGTTTCATGATATAAAACAAGAAATGTACATAAACACCAAGATATCAGTTGATGTATGAATTGTTGAGTCTCAAAAACTTGAGAGAAATGATTTGGGTTATGCAATGCTGTTGAGTGGCCAGTGACTATGCATGATATGTGCTGCAGTTTTATAAGGGATTGTCAAAATAGACGGCACTTCCAAGGCAGAATTCTTGAGCGTTTTATCGGTACAGTGGGCGGAGGAGCGAGACGGTGGCGGCGGTAGGCGGAGTACTGTAGCTATGGCGATCTCCACAGTGTGCGGATGCCATCTCGTATAACTCGTATTCCGTCTGAATCACCTGAGCTACTGTGACACACACACACACACACACACACACACACACACAGCATGGCAAGGTGAGATGCAATGTGTCAGATCTTTTTGGCATGAATCTGTATGAGGATGTGGCAGTTAGATGAAAAGCTCTGAAAATATTTAACATTCCCCCATATCTAGATATGAAAAAGATTGTACTTAATTTTGTTCCTCTTCAATATGGTAGTTTTGCATTATTATTCCACCACGAAGCACCTCAATACCCTGGCACCAGTCTCATTATTGAAACCGAACAAACATAACACAGAACAGTAGGATCCTATGTTTTCCATTTTGTTGAGTGTGTGGAAGAAATCCGGGTCTCAAAATGGAAATCGGCCGTATTTGAAGAAAACCACAGAATTGTGTGTTGTAGGAATTAATGAAGTGGTATTAGTAAGTTACTGTATACTGTATATAACAAAAAATGTTTACATGTGTAAATATAGCAACGTGTTTTATGGGTTGTTGCGTGCATGATTGCCTGGGGTGTTAGGAAATTGAGGCGGTTTAGTTGTGGGATGATCAGGCAGAATGTTCAAACAACAGTCATCAATGGAGAAAACCAAAACGTTAAAGGTGAAAATGTCAGAAATAGGGCTGAACCATTAATGGAAATTTTATCGAAATCGCAATATGGCCTACTGCAATTTTCAAATCGCAGGAGGCGCAATATTTGTTAAAGGTGAAATGTGTGTCAAAATACCATTTTAAATGAAATATTGTCGAGCTGCAGAGATGTCCTGGCCTACACATCATATTCTACAGACTTAAGAAAACATCTGTGTTTGGTACATGTAAAAATTGTCATTCCCTCTAATATCGCAAATCATATCGCAATTGCAATATCAGTCAAAATAATCGCAATTAGATATTTTTTCTAAATCGTTCAGCCCTAGTCAGAAATGACCTCAGTAGAAGGCAGAGCGATTCCCAAATCATTTCTCCAAGTAAGGGAAAGTAATGGTTCTGCAAATTGTGCCAGCGTACCAGCACACGTGTATGGCTCTGAATCCCAAGTATTACACACACAAACACACACTCAGACACCTTCAGCAACCCTCTTTCCCCTGTCCTCAGGTGGCGACGGCCATTGTAGAGTCCGGAAAGAACCTGTCAGCAGAGCAGAAGAAGACAGAACGCTGCCCACTGCTCTATGAATGGCACAAGAAGCAGTACGTTGGCGCCGCCCACGGCCTGGCTGGCATCTATTATATGCTCATGCAGGTAAGGGAGGGAGGAAGGCCGGATGGTTGCTGTAAGTGTGATGTGAGTGGTGGATGTTGGGGAAGTGCATAAGTCAATTTTCTTGTAGTTGACTATTCATTTCGTGGTCTAAACAAATGGTCAAATACTTGATGTATGCCAGATTCCCAAAGGCTAAAGCAGCTTATGGACAAAAAGCAGTGCTTCAATCATTTTCTGCTCTCTAAAGCAGTGGTTGTCAACGTGGAGTCCGGGGACCACCAGGGGTCCTTGCTGGGTTCCAGGGGGTCCCCAGCAAATTGATGAATTGTTAAACTTCACCGTTATTTCATTTACAAGAAGTTAACACAATTAGAGAATGTAGAAGAATGACTATTTTGATCATAGTTTCACTGTTATCTCTCTACAGATAGTTATGGAATTCTGGACAAAATCATACCTAGCAACAAAAATATTCTGAGATTTGGGTCAGAGAGACAAAATCTCATCAAATGGGGGTCCGTGGCGCGAATGTGGACTAAATTAGGGGTCCTTGATATGAAAGAGGTTGAGAATCACTGCTCTAAAGTACTCGTTGGTGGTACGTCTTAAGTGATCATATTGCCAATGATTGTAGAGATTCTCTCAGTTCTTAGTTTGGCATGTGTCACACTGCGCAAATGTCTGTGGTAGTTTGGCTAGGTCCATCTTGGCTTGTAGAAATATCTGTAATACTTTTTTGAAAATGCTCGGCTCGGTCCTCTTCCAAGAATACTGTGCTGCGGTCCATTAGGAGTGACAACATAATCCGAACCAACTACAGAAAATGACCCCAAAACACAAGGGTTTATGGTATAAGGAGACTGATGTTGACATTTGATAGATAGCAGTTGTTCATGCTTGGAAAGCCTAGAATAAGCCTTTCTTAATGAAGCGAGGGGAAACTGCAGTCTGGACTGATGCTCATATTCAGCTATTTCTTCATGTGTTTTTAACTGGTATGAACACCAGAGAAGGTCAGTTACGGCAAAGAGCAGAGACAAGTCCATCATACTTAGTTAAAGTGCAGCTACAGGACCTGGAAGTGAATTTGTTTTAACTTGCTATGTTAACGACCAAATTACTAAAAGTTGGTGCTGATCCCTGAGAACGAATACTCTCTTGACTCTTGACCCGTCCCTAGTGGATATCCATTGGCAGGCAAAGACGCTAGATGTTCTTTCTGGAGAGGGAGAGGAGGGAGAAAGGATGGGTTAAGGGTGGGTGGACCCACTAGGAGGTGGAAGATGGATGGATGGATGGATGGATGGATGGATGGATGGATGGATGGATATCCATTGCCTGCTACATGCGCTCGCAGATTTGAGGAGGAAGACGAGGATGAATGATAGATCGGTTGGAGAATAGATGAGTCCCGAGGAATGAATTTGATACATTGATGGTTTGATTGTGGGACAGTTGGACGGATGGGTGGATATCCATTATATATTACATCCTAATTTAGCTTAGAGGCATTAGGGAAGGAGTGATGATTAGTAGTACAGGATTGTTGGAATGACTAATTTAAATTGCCTGGCAGACCAGGCATTGGATGTATGGTGTATGGTGTATCCAAGAAGTCCCATTTATTATAGTCCTATCTGCCACGGCCCGTTCATAAACCCAGTCCACCGCAGCCTGGGCGATCATTGCCAAAGGCCCTGCCAGTCATCCACCCTAGAGAAAGATTAGGGCTAATCTGGCCTCAGGAATAATGCATGAGGAGCTGTTAAATATTCAACATGTAAACAGCAATGTCAGCTGCAGGGATACTCAACCCAGATACATTTTCTCATACTGATCAATAGTTAAGTAAGAGTTGGCTGGTTTCACACACACACACCACACACTCTAGTAGAGAATGCCAAACTCGAAATGATTAAATAGTGATCCCCCTCCCTCTCCATAGGTGCTGTTTTGTTGACTTGTCACATGTCCAGTCAATATCTAGATCCTCTTAGTTTTCTAAGTATCAAACATTGGCTGTCAAGAATATTCCTTAAGAGACCATAAGGAGAACATGGGAAAAGCCTTGTGAAGATGAAAAGGGAACATTTACTTACATTGCTGATGCAATCATACAACAATAGTAAAACATGGGCTAAACAGTAAGTAGAATACTTCAGATATCTGTTAAAGGTGCTATGTGTAGCATTCAGGGCCAATCAGGGACTGTGTCATAGTTGATGACATGAAATACAGGCCGCCGCTGGCAAAACAGTAATGGCGTCTCCTGAAGCAACGAGCGGTAACGTTAACGTTAGTAGAGTAAACACAGCCATAAGTGCAGTTATTGCAGAAATAGACTCAATAACAACAATTAAACAAGAACAAGAGTATGCACTAGTGGAGTTTCTCGGCGGAAAAGACGTTTTCGCCATTCTTCCGACATGCTTTGTTACACTGATTGGCTGAAGGAGTTTGTCTGTCAAGGCAAGTACTCCTGCCCACTGAAATCGATGTGGGCGGCTAGAAATCCAGACTGATCTGTGGAGTGAAACAGAATGTGAGGTCACGTGATCAGGATGGTCTTACCAGGCTAAAGAGGATATAGCTTCTTCAGTCAAAAGTTTTCTCTTTGGCTTTACTGAAGAGGATCAACACGTTGGAAGTGATTTTTTTCCATCAGCCTGTCACTCCTTCCAGCATCTGCCATTGCCAGAAACTGAAAGCTTTGCTTTAGAAACTGTAGCTCTGTTTTCACTGGAAGAACAGAACGGTCTCCCATTGGGGGGAAAAACAACAAGCAATCCAGCAGATTTCCCGCCAAATCTGCCTCAATGGCACACAATATAAAATGCAGTGTGGAAGCCGATAGAAGCTGCCAGGCTTCTTGGCAATGGTTTCATTTGTTTAAGGTAATTATGCTAATGTCTCAAAATTAATGTGGTCATGATTTATTGATGCTAAAATGCTACACATAGCACCTTTTAAATCTTTAATTCTCAAATGATTGAACTGAATTATTTGGTTTGAGATTGGTGTTAAATTGACTCATTGCCAATACATAGTGCAGCAAGAAATATGTTTTTGCTGTTTCTGCGTAAATGTATTTACATATCTTGAAATTTGTATTGTTAAAATGCTTTTTATGTTTTTCTGTGGAAGAATTCTGCTCCTCATTGTGTTTTCCACAGTGAATTGGGAAATTCATCTCTGTCACCCACTAGTCCCAGGCCATTTCCACCATGTGTTCAATCTATAATCAAGCGTCACCCCATTATAGCCCCTGGTTGGCCATTTAATGCAGTGGTTCTCTAACTGGGGTCCAGGGACCTCCCCGGGGTCCTTAACTGGGCTTCAGGAGTCCTGGAGGAGGTTCCAGGGATGTATTTCCTCAAATATTGGCCCGGGCCTTTATTTACCTCAACTGCAGAGGGTACCAGGCCTTTATTGAAAGCAGGCTTATATTAGAGACAGGCCTTTATTTCTAATTCCCTCTGTTTGATAAGTATATTTGCTCATATTTTAGTACGAAGCCTCCTTATTTTCTGATCTGCTTCTATTGGGGTTCGTTAGGTAGCTGTTTTTTTGTTACTGCAACGCATTACCGATAATTACGGTAATCGACGACGGCACGCTCCGGAGACTTCCGCCGGCTGAGCCGTCTTGTGGCATACTGCCATCTTGTGGCACTTGTACATTACTACAAACTACAGTTACATTATATAACAGGCACCAGGAGTTTACCGGTATCCACCGTTGGTTTTCCTTTGTGTTTTTTCCCCGGCCTGTATTTGGGGCCGGCCTTTATTTGTTCGTGTCGACCACGGCCCCAGCCATTATCGGAGACCCGGCTTTTAATTGACTACCAGCCACTATTAGAGGAAATACGGTAGTTTAAATTCACTATAATTGAATTCAAATTATCCCAATTTGAGAATGTATAAGAATGACTATTGTAATCCTAGGTTTTACCACTATTATCACCCCATGTACAGTGTAGACAGTTTTACAATTAAATACTAAACAACTAAATTCTTCCCATATGGGCAAAATCTCATCACATGGGTGTCAGTGGTTTACTGTGGGTCTATTTGGAGGGTCCGTGACATGAAGTTTTTTAGAGCCCCTGATTTAATCGAAAGATAAAGCCGCTAATCCCCTTATCCCAGTGACAGAAATGAAAAACCTCTGCTACACAAGCGCTCCTTACATTTTACAGGATCTGCTGGCTCTTGTGTTTAAATGAACCAGAGAAAGAAGGAATCGTTGTTCGTCATAGCAAACATTTAGCCTGCAGGCTGGCACAGTGAAGATGTCTAATATATATGACAAAGTGTCACCAAGTGCTAGGAAAAATACAGCCAAAGACTCTTTGTCCTCTGATGGCATCAGAAGAAAAAGCCTGGAACAGCATCAGTACTAATGAAGGCAGTGTCTAGGGAGGATTTCAATGGAACTGGATGCATTTTCTGGTTTAAAACTGTCCATTTTCAGCTGATTTGGGTATAAAAGCTCCCAACACACAGAGGCAGCTGTCTCTTTACTTGCCAGTGGAGCAGTTCCAGATTGAATCTCTCGATGCCATCACGGACTAGAGTCCTGAATCTCTAGGTTGTAGCCATTACTGTGTCTTGCTGATCTTTGGGACGGCAGTGTTCTCTTCTCACATTAAGAAGATGACTGTATTTTCTGTCCTGGCTGGGAAAATCGGGACAGAAGAATGAGCCAAAGTGCTTTGAATTAGGGTTAGACTGATACATCGGGCCAATATTGACTATTAAGACTCACTTTAAGACAGTGATTCTCAACCTTTTTCATATCAAGGACCCCTAATTTAATACACATTAAGGCCACGGACCCCCATTAGATTTTGTCTCTCGAACCCAAATCTGAGAATATTTTTATCGTTAGATATGATTTTGTCCAGAATTCCATGACTATCTGTATTGTAGGTAGAGAAATAACTATAAGAAACTATGATCAAAACAGTCATTCTTCTACATTCTCTAATTGTGTTCACTTCTTGTAAATGAAATAATGCTGAAGTCTAACAATTCATCATTTTGCTGGGGACCCCCTGGAACCCCCTCAAGGTCCCCTGGTGGTCCCCGGACCCCACGTTGAGAACCACCGCTTTAAGATTTTAAGACATTATTATTAATGTTCTGTGAAACGCATTCCTTTACAGCCGAGCCGTGAAGCATCGCAATTAAAACGAACAAAATTGTCCCAGCGTTGTGGTTAATTTAGACAACTATTGACTGAGAACAAACGAATCAATTGGCTAATTAGCCTCGCTCCAAATTGGGGTGAGACTGAGCGGACACCGACCGGTCCAGTGAGCGTCATCCACCAAAGATCAATGACAAATACAAATCAAAACAAAGACACACCCTGTCTCCAATCTTTCTGGTAGCGAGTGCCTTTACACATACACACAAACACAAACAGCAATCTGTTCTATGCAATATCTCTCCAAGTATGTTCCACTTGCTCCCAGTACCGGACATTTCACTCTTTTATTCTGTGCATATACAGTATCATTTCGTTCTTGTCTATTTTATATTTTTGTATCTTATACTCTATAGCAGTGGTTCTCAACGTGGGGTCCGGGGACCACCAGGGGTCCTTGAGGGGGTTCCAGGGGGTCCACAGCAAATTGAGGAATTGTTAAACTTCAGCATTATTTCATTTACAAGAAGTTAACACAATTAGAGAATGTAGAAGAAATGTAGACTATTTGGATCATAGTGTCACTGTTATCTCTCTACCTACAATACAGATAGACATAGAATTCTAGGCAAAATCATATCTAACAATAAACATATTTGGGTCAAATGGGGGTCCGTGGTCCTAATGTGGACCACATTAGGGGTCCTTGATATGAAAAAGGTTGAGAATCACTGCTCTACTATAGTGTTTATATTTTCTTATAGTTTTTTTTATCCTTAATTAGGCATCTATAGGCTTGCTCCAAACGACATGTCATTGTACTCGTACGCTATCTATCTATCTATCTATCTATCTATCTCTCTCTCTTAGCCTACCTCAGCTGACCTTCACTTAGCTCTTCATTTTACTCAGTGCTGACACCATCAAACTATGAAATTGATACCATATCTCAGGTATTAAAGGTAAGTACCTCAAAAAGCTTAATGTCAAGCCCTTTACTGAGAAGATTGTAGGTCAGATTAAAGTGGAAAATCTTGCGTAATAGACTGCCTGTAAATGCACAGTGGCTTTCACCTTTTTAAGAGGTTTTAATTACTGAAAGGAGCTAGGTTACTCAATACCAGACACCTACGAAGTTCCAATATACTGTATGTAGCCCACGGACCTGGCTAGATACGGCTTCATGCTAATATGTTTTGGGAATTAGCACTGTGTGAAACATAAGAAACGTAGGATTAGTTTGCATCTAAGCCTGTTAACAAGTTGTTTACTGTATGTTTAACTTGCTAATAAAGTGCTTACGGCCACGCTGCTCAGTAACGTAGGTGTTTATGGCTTGATAAATATTTGAGCTGCAGTGAGTGTGTGTGAGTGTGTGTGTGTGTGTGTGTGTGTTTGACTGTTGCACAGTGGGAGCAACAGCTGCGGTGGTCTGTTGAGGGAGTCATTACAAAATTGAAAGCCTGTATTCGATTTGGCCTATTCACCTCTCCAAGCTGGCACACACACCTGTACCTAACGCTGTGTGTATATGCTTTATGTGTGTGTGTGTGTGTGTGTGTGTGTGTGTGTACATATAGCTGATCACCGCTCCAAATATACACAAAAGAGTCCCACCTAGAAGCTTCATCAACAAAAAAGCCAAGGGAAAAGGCGTCGCAGTCCCGCCCACACTGTTTGATTGACAGGTGATCTCTGGGAAGTGCAGTGCAGAAACACCACAGCGGTTTTATATTAGAAAAAAAAAAAACATCATAAGATAACAAGCTAGGTGCTGATCCCTGAGCCATTTCATGTGAACCAACCTGTGTCTTAATACTTCCCGTACATTCCTGGCTTTTGTGCATATGCAATCAGCAGAGTTAAGTGTTTGTGTGTCTATGCACTCAACAACATTTAGTGTGTTTTGTGTTTCCAGCTGGAAATGAATAATTAATTCCCCCACCAATCTGTGGTGTTGAGTCCATTTAAGCCAGTTGAAGTTTCTGCTTTGTTTTTGAAGTGTGTGTGTGTCAGCTGCCCTTTCATTTCTCACTCTCCTACCTTCTCTCTCAGTTCGTTTCAATTCCAAATCTGCTTTATTGGCATGACGGGAAAGAAACCTGTGTTGCCAAAGCAGTATAGTGTCACTTGAGGTAATGTTATCCCACTACTATAATTGGAGAGCGGTTTGTGTGTTTGTGTGTTTGTGTGTCCCACCATGGAGGAGAGGAGAGGAGAGGAGAGGAGAGGAGAGGAGAGGAGAGGAGAGGAGGGGAGACAAGGAGAGGAGAGGAGACAAGGAGAGGAGAGAGGAGAGGAGACAAGGAGAGGAGAGAGGAGAGGAGGGGAGATGAGAGAGGAGACGAGGAGAGGAGAGAGGAGAGGAGGGGAGATGAGAGAGGAGACGAGGAGAGGACCTGAGACAAGGAGAGGAGGACAGGAGGGGAGGAGAGGAAAGGAGACAGACAAGGAGAGGAGGGGAGAGGAGAGGAAGAGAGGAGACAAGGAGAGGAGGAGAGAGGAGAGGAGACAAGGAGAGGAGAGGAAGAGAGGAGACAAGGAGAGGAAGAGAGGAGACAAGGAGAGGAGAGGAGACAAGGAGAGGAGAGGAAAGGAGGAGAAGAGACAAGGAGAGGAGACGAGGAGAGGAGGAGAGGAGACAAGGAAAAGAGGAGAGAGGAGAGGAGACAAGGAGGAGAGAGGAGAGGAGACAAGGAGAGGAGAGGAAAGGAGAGGAGGAGAGGAGACTAGACAAGGAGAGGAGACGAGGAGAGGAGACGGGAAAAGAGAGAGGAGAGGAGAGGAGAGGAGAGGAGACAAGGAGAGGAGAGGAGGAGGTTATAAATTCTCGTACATATGAACAGGCAGTCTCTCTCTCTCTCTCTCTCTCTCTCCAGCCAGGAGCGAAGGTCCACCCGGACGTCTTGTCGGAGCTGGTCCGCCCGAGCGTCGACTACGTCCGCCACAAGAAGTTCCGCTCGGGGAACTACCCGTCCTCCCTGAGCAACGAGTCCGACCGGCTGGTCCACTGGTGCCACGGAGCGCCCGGCGTCATCCATATGCTCCTCATGGCTCATAAGGTGAGAGGCTGGTTATTGGGTGACTCGCACTATGCGGTACAGGGCGTCCAAAAAAAGTCTGGAAAATTTCCCCCAGAAAGCAAAATTGAGAGGATTTTAAGTCAGGAGGTCTGCAAGCCTAACACCTCCCTATCCACCGGCTGGGAAATGACACCCTGAGAAGTCTGGAATCACAGCGATATGTAACACCATATATTTTTTTTTTCTGTGAAGGAGTGAGGATTCCACACTTTCCAGAAGGACACCCTGTGCCGCAGTGTGAAAAACTGGGCTGCTTTACATCATCAAAAGCACAGAGAGAGAGACAGAAAATATGCAATTTTGCCCACGTTTCCTCTGTCTGTGACATGATTGCATACAGCTGATAGACCTGAGCTCACCAGACCTTATGCAACCCGGCCTCTCCATCACAAAGACATGAACAACAGTGACACCTTGTGGCGAGGCTGTGCATGACCACGTGTGTTTTGGCTCTTGGCAGTTTTTCACTGCATTTGGAGGATGCAGCACATTTCCCATTTCCAAGAAGAGAGCTGAAAAAGTGGTAAATCTGTTTTTGTCTTGTATGTGTGTGAGGAATGAGCTCAAATGTACACAAACACACACCAGCACAGATTCATACTTTGGGATGGCAGGGTGCCCTAATGGTAAAAGAGATCGTCAAACTATGAATGTTACTCATATAATGTCAATATATTGATTCCCTACAGAGAGCAATATAAGTGTTTGCCATCCGCCGATAAGAGAGACTTGTGAGCAGGTTGAAAAATGGAGCATGTGACAAAGCTTGGAAGTGAATATGCACTCCATGTTTGACTGTTTTCCCCTCCTGACAAAACACAAGGTGTCTTTCATTAGTCATAGCCTGGTGTATGCACACACACACACACACACACACACACACACACACACACTGCTCTACACACACGCAGAAGCTACAGAAATGCATTGTAGGGTAATTTCTTCTTTCCTCGGCCCATTAGTGAGCCACTTGGCAGCTAATGTGCTGCTATTTTGGCACTCCCATTCTTCTCTCTAATGCAGAGACATTTTAGTACCACACAGAGACTGTGAGGGCTTGGTTATGAAGCACAATGGGAGAAACCATTGCTTATCGCCGTCGCACTGTTATAACAACACATATCAAATCGCATATTTATTGCAAAAGTTGGCCAGTAGGGGCCTGTGAAGGACACCATGCATCAAAATAAGGGCATTTTCACACCTGCGCTTTTAGTCCGGTTAAATCACTCGGGTTCGTTTTCCCCCTTGGTGCGATTCGTTTGGGCAGGTGTGAACGCAGTAATCGCACTCGGGTGCGGACCAAAACGACCGCACCGAGACCCTTTAGAGGAGGCGGTCTCGGTCCGGTCCCGAACGAACTCTGGAGCGGTTCGTTTGTGGCGGGAACGTGATCCGACCTCGATCCGACCCAACTACCAGGTGTACTCAATTTACTCTGCAAGTTTGAGCTAAACGGCTCCTGTAGCCAGGTATAGCAGGTATAGCAGGTATAGCAGGTATAGCCAGGTCTAGCAGGTCTAGCAGGTACAGCAGGTACAGCAGGTATAGCAGGTATAACCAGTATAGCATTTTCAAGACGTTTCCTCGAAGTGCATTTGGCATTCTGCTGGTACAGTTTTGCCTGGTATATTGCCCAGATAATTACAGCAGTTATGAGCAAATGCCGACTATGCCGTTGCTCCATGTCGCATAGCAATGTGCACTAGTCCAGAACACAGGACCTTCTTCCTGTATTTGCTTTCTTGCTCCCGCCCCAGACACATCTGACCAATAAGCGGAGTGAACGTTCTCACGTGGTTTGTAGTGATGCATTTTGGTTCGCTTGGATTTTTCTCCGTGTGAAAAGAAACCGAACCAAGGGGAAAACACTCCAAGTTTACAAACTCATCAACCGATTCGGACCAGAGCAAACAAACTATAGGTGTGAAAACACCCTAAGAAACTTTCAGCAGTTTCGTACAATTAAAAATACGAACATTTGTGCACTCAGTATATCTAAAGTAGGTTAAAGAATATGTAAAGAATACATTAAGCACATTGTTGCATAAGCTTCTATTTATCATTCTATGAAGCTTCTATTTGTTACAAGCTACAGTTGCATTGTTAACATTCACTAGCAAGCCAATTAGTCTAACACTGCTGTATTCTCCTTTACCTCTTCACTAGATGTTTCTACTGGATCTCTGCTCTAATTAGCTAGCTTACTCCTCTCTGTTGAGACTTTATTTCTCACAGTAAGCTGTGGTCACCAATAGAGGTTGATAAAACTCATAGATTACTTAATGTCCCTTTAAATCATGTGAATGATTCCCACCTCCAACATGAACCCGACCGTCAGGTAAATAAATCGAGCCACTTGGTCATTTTAACTTCTTAATCCAAGCCTGACCTTGGGCCTTTGCCTTCTCAGATTTACAAGATGAAAAACCAATAGAAAACATTTGGAGAACATAGCATTGCATAGTCACTGTATGGTCAGTTTGACAGCGTTTGTGGTCTCTGTCAAGTTGAACCCAGAAGTGTCTGGATTTTGCGAACAAACACCAAGTAATGCCAAATAGCCCCAGGCCCCAAATGTGAAATTAGGATCTGACTCAAAGTAAGGAAATTCCTATTCAGTGTGACAACTTGGCTACTCTTTACCCGCAGTGGCTGGTGATGGTAAGTTTCCAGAGAGCTTCCTTCTGTTTTATGTTTTCTGGCAGTGCTGCAGCCTGAGAGTTTAAGGTCATATCTCTCATAAGCTCACATCTTTAATGAAGTTCAATAAGTTTTAAGTTCTAAAATGTCTAGCTGAAGTATTTATGATGCTGCCAGATTAATTTTTAAATAGAAAATTACAGCAGAATGTGGCCGTAAATTAATAGATGGCACTAATGCACAAATTTGTGCCACCATTTGCGCCTACGACCCATGTATGCTCTGCTATGCTTTGTGTTCTATGCCTTGTACCACATACCCAGAACAGATGGTCTACTCCAGTGGTTCTCAACGTGGGGTCCGCGGACCACCAGGGGTCCTTGAGGGGGTTCCAGGGGGTCCCCAGCAAATGGATGAATTGTTCAACTTCACCATTATTTCATTTACAAGAAGTTAACACAATTAGAGAATGTAGAAGAAAAGACTGTTTTGGTCATAGTTTCACTGTTATCTCTCTACCTACAATACAGATAGTCATGGAATTCTGGACAAAATCATATCTAGCAATAAAAATATTCTCAGATTTGGGTCAGAGAGACAAAATCTCATCAAATGGAGGTCCGTGGCCCTAATGTGGACTAAATTAGGGGTCCTTGATAGAATCACTGGTCTACTCAACCAAACATCTTATGCTATTTCATTACATGAAGCTTTCAAGACAATTTTCTGAATTTGTTAGCATTGCAGGAAGGGTTGGAGGCTTAAATTGTCTCTCTTCTCATTTAGTTAATTGTCTGATCTCATCACATATCGGCAATGGAATTTTTGGCTCTGCGAAAACAGGATATACAGGACATGCTTCAATTTCTTGGAGCGAACAGATGAACAAGCCATTAGAGAATATGGATTCATCACGCTATTGCAGTGCGAGATTGCAATCACCTCACAAGGTTAGCTTGACTAAATATTAGGCTCCCCCACCCACCCTGATTCCACTAGTTCAGATTCCATTAAAGGTATTTTTTAAGCTTTCCATACCCCAAGGTTGTTGCTAAATTGGTATTGGGGAGCATACGAGTCCTGCAGGACTGATGCCTGCTGTCTTCTGCCAACCCGTGTAGACGCCTAGCTCTGTCTAATGGAGGTGTCAGCTGTGCTACTTAAGAGGTTTAAACACTTTTGACCCCTGGTGTAATTTGAACACGCCACCCTCACTTCTGAAATCAGATGCATGGAGCCACAATGTCCTGGAGGTAGTAATGGGGATGAGTCTCATTTGTAGATTTCTCGCCCAGATACTAGCAAGGGTAACAGGCGTAAGAGAGAAATAGTGTCCTTCTATCTGGCTGGAGTACAGTTCTGGAATTTTGAGCATCAAAGATTATTGAAGATATTTAAAAAAAAAAAAAATGTCATACAAGCATAAAGTAACATTCAAACATCATGAATATGTGGATAACTCAATTTTGCTAAAAAAAAAATGCCAATGATACACATTCTCATTCACTTTCTTTCTGGGTGCACTTGTTTCACTGCTCCCAATCAGGTGGTGATGTACCGGCCAGGTGGAGTTTGCACTCCACCCAATCTGACCAGTAAACACTCTGCATTTCAATGCCCAAATGTACTGTATATAAAAACTCCCAAGTTCATGTACATGTGTCTTGACTTAGGATAGGGCTGGGCGATATGGTTGAAATCAATATCATGATAATCATAAGGATTTTTCTCGATATCAATATATATCACGATATGGTTCATGTATGCAAAATCATGTTAAATAATCAAATTAATGTTCATCTCATTGAACCGAATGGTAATGTTAGGTGTGATGTCAAACAAAACAGAAATTTTCAAATAATATTCCTACCATACCTCATTTTATCAGAGTTTTTAAGTAAAATTTGCTTGTCATCATCAATTTAGACAGCAGAAATGTGTCACAATATCAAAATATCTTCATATCATCACGATATGATTCCACTGAAAGACGATAAACGATAATATTGAATTATCGCCCAGCCCTAACTTAGGATATTTTTTTCTGAAGAGCCATGAAGATATTCATCATTGATCTTGCTGTTCTTTTGGGGTGAACAACATGTAAATTAGGCATTAAATTAGACACACACACACGCATACAGACACACAGGCGAATCTAAGAGTGGGGTGATTCATACAGTAATGAATTTGCACAGTGATTACCTGACACATCAGCTACACAGCTCTCCATGTGCTACCTCTGCCTTCAGTTTTACCCCATGATAGGCAATGCCAAAGTGAATACAAACTGCTAGACCTACAAAAGAGGCATTTGTGCATGGCCTCAGTTTGAATGCAGAACACAGAGGGAAAGCTATGATCTCATTGTTTCTCAAACAAGCAGCCTTCTGATCTGGAGTCACATGCTGCCGTCGCACCACAAGATCCTGTTTCCCCACATCACAGACTGTAAAGCTGTTTGTCATCAGCTTCCAAGTAATTGATCTGGTACCACTGCCGCCAAAAAACAGTCTTAGAATTGTGTTTTTCTCCTAATTGGTTATCCAATCCTTTGATGTCTGAGACATTTGATTGGGCCATGTCACAGTGTGTCTTTTGAAGGGATAGGCTTGTTTATCCTCCACTGAAAGAGAGTTTTAGGCCATAATCACTTTTCTCTTGTACAAAAGCGAAGCTCGGCTGTGAGCATCGCTCGTAATGGAGGGAGCGAGAGATCAAAGGGTTTAAGGAGCGTTACATCTCTCTGGTCGCTATGCAACACAAAGTTTTACAACAAGTTTGCGATTGCTCTGCTTGCTCTTGGAAGAAGAGGGTGAGGATCCCAGTCTGAAGCGGAGGATGTGGGTGCATGGTGTCAGGGTAACGCCACCAAGTGCATCATGTCCAAAAAAACGCCAGGTGCACAGTTTGCAGGAGACGTGATTAATTCACTGAAAATAACTCAAGGAAGGCACATTAAAAATGGCCTGAAGGTGTTTCTCTGTTCTCCTTCACTATTGGGAGAGTAGACACCATGGAGGCATGGAAGTTGGTTTCTGTGTCACATGAAAGATGGAGCTAGTGGAGGGAAAGAGGAGGGGTTTTTAATCATAATAATAATAATAAACTTTATTTATATAGCACCTTTCATATCATAAAATGCAACTCAAAGTGCTTTACAAGAGAAACAATAAAAATCAATAAACAATCCTAAGATATAAAAAGCATAAAATAAGTATAAGAAATATAAAACGGGTATAATAATACAATAAATTGTAAATAATAAAGAACAATCCTAGATATAAAAAGCATAAAACAAGTATAAGAAAAATAAAAGAAGTATGAATTAATAACAATGGTGTTAAAATAAAAAGGTGGAATTAATTAAAAGCAAGATCATAAAAATGGGTTTTGAGCTGTTTCTTAAAGCTATCAACAGAAGTTGCTTGTCTTATTTGTAATGGGAGTTTGTTCCAAACCTGTGGTGCATAAGAACAGAAAGCTGCTTCACCATACTTTTGTAATTCATTTTTGGGACATTTAGCAAGCCAGCACTAGACGACCTAAGGTCTAACGGTTTGGAACATACTCAGATAAGCAGTCACAGAGATATGAAGGTGCTAAACCATTTAGGGCCTTATAAACTAGGGCTGTGCAAAAAAATTGATACAGCTGAGTATTGCAATATTTTTTTCCATGATACGGTAGCGATTTTCCCGCCCCTCGTATCGATACATTAAAAAAATTATTCATGTTTTAAACGGATTTAAAATGTCCTTAAATTTCCCTCAAATCCCTTTGAATTAAATAGTTTTGACTCAATTTGTCCGCTGAGTTATCAATATCATGTGATGTACATCATTAGACTACCCATTAGACTACCCAGGTGGTACACAGCAAGTTGTATTTTCAGAGTATTGCAGTGTATCGCAATATGTATCGTATCGCAATGTTTCGTGATACAATCGTATCGTGACACGTATCGTGACCCATGTATCATGATACAATCGTATCGTGACCCATGTATCGTGATATGTATCGTGATATGTATCGTGATACATATCGTGATACGTATCGTACGGTGGCCCATGTATCGTGATACATGTCGTATCGTGAGGTCCTTGCCAATACCCAGCCTTATTATAAACAAGTAAAAGAATTTTAAAATCAATCCTCAATGTTACAGGGAGCCAGTGCAATGAGGCTAGAACTGGTGTAATATGTTCTCTTTTCATGGTTTTTGTTAAAATTCTGGCTGCTGCATTTTGTACAAGCTGCAGCCTATCAATAGTTTTTTTTTTAGGTAATCCAGTAAAGAGTGCATTGCCGTAATCTAGCCGAGAGAAGACAAATGCGTGGGTCAACTTTTTGACATCCTCCAGTGAGAGGTAGGGTCTAACTCTTGCAATATTTCTTAAATGAAAAAGGTAATCTTTAAATCACATATCAACATTGTTGATATGTGATTTAAAATCCAACTCAGAGTCAAGAATAACACCCAGGTTTTTTACTTCAGGCCTATACTTCCAAATCTGCTTGATAGCTTTTCTCTCTGTGCATTTGTACCAATTATAAGAATTTCTGTTTTATCTTCATTTAATCTGAGGAATTTTTTACTCATCCACTGTTAAATGCTGGATAGGCAATTTATCAAAGGATTTAGGGCATCAGTCTCATCTGGCGCTACAGAGAAATATAACTTATTTGGGATACAATTTATACCTCACTTCTTCATTTTCTTATACTGTATATGGCAACAACACAAGCTGCTGGCTTTGTGTGAGCACTGCCTTTTTTCAGCCTTACATAATCTTAGACTCAGTCACACTGCCAGCTCTGTGTTTACCTCAGGTGCTTCATATACGGTCAGACAGGTCATCCCCGAGTTCTGCTATGAAATGTACCAGCAACCCTTTAATCTGGATTAGACTTGTTACCCGCTAATGAGGTCTGGACATATGGGAACATCAAGTGTATTATGTCGGCTCACCTCTTGTCCTTTCTCCTGGGAAAGATAAGAAATGGCGACCAGCCTGTGGGAAAAGTGTATTTGTATGTTGTAGGGCAGTGGTTCTCAACGTGGGGTCCGGGGACAACCAGGGGTTCTTGAGGGGGTTCCAGGGGGTCCCCAGCAACTTGATGAATTGTTAAACTTCTCCATTATTTCATTTACAAGAAGTGAACACAATTAGAGAATGTAGAAGAATGACTGTTTTGATCATAGTTCCACTGTTATCTCTACAGATAGTCATGGAATTCTGGACAAAATCATATCCAACAATAAAAATATTCTCAGATTTGGGTCCGAGAGACAAGATCTCAATGGTAGAACCGTCTAAATGGGGGTGCGTGGCTCTAATGTGGACTAAATTAGGGGTCCTTGATATGAAAAAGGTTGAGAATCACTGTTGTAGGGTATGAATGATACTGGGACGCAGGCTGATGCTGATCTTTTTGTGGCTGCAAATAGCTGATATTTTGTGCCGAATTTGACAATTTCCATTCCAAAAAATGAGTATTCAGTGTTTTCCCCAGAATGAATTTTTCTTGTCGGGGTGGAAAAGCCTCTGAACCGGCTTTTTAGACCATTTTAGTACCTAACCCTTACAAGGTGTATAGGACATATAACTTGCAAGATACTGTATTATAAAACATTTCCCATGTATCGAGCTACTGTTGCCCAGGTTTGATCGGTGGTCCCGCTCGGTCCGTGTCTCCCCAGGTCTTCAAGGAGGAGAAGTACCTGAAGGAGGCGGCGGAGTGCGGCGAGGTGATCTGGCAGCGCGGCCTGCTGAGGAAAGGCTACGGCATCTGCCACGGCACCGCCGGCAACGGCTACGCCTTCCTGTCCCTCTACCAGCTCACCCAGGACAAGAAGTACCTGTACCGCGCCTGCAAGGTAGGAACAAGGGGCTGGACCCATATATGGGGTCGAGTATTGTTCTGTTACTGAAAATGGGATCTGGTCCAGTCAGTGGCATCCACCTCTGATACGATGCAGTTTGATTTAACATACTTGTAATCAATCTGGATAACACTTTATAATTACCATCACTAAAAAATGGGAATGAGTCATTGTTAAATATTTATTAACCGTCAACTGATTGGTGATTAATTTCCTGCATAGTTTACTACTTAATAGTAAATGATATAATTTACATAAATCTACATTATTTAATCATGAATTAATAACATTTTAGTCAATGTTAATTTATCATTTACATAGTATCATTACTGTTGATTCAATGATTTTTGATTGCCTTAGACATAGGCGGATTATGTCTGAGGCAATCAAACCCCCCCCCCCACCACCACCACCACCACCACCACCTCCCGCACTACCACAACAGGACATTTTTGCAAGTACAGGCACGTATACGCAGAGGCAATCGCACAATATCACCTGAATCTCAACTCAGGATTTACAGCTCAGAATTTACACAGTCAAAGCCGACAGCATGTTAGAAAAACACTTATCTGAATATAATTTTGGAATACGTTTAAGTCACTTCTAACAACTGAATGCCCTGATTGCATGTATAATCTTGCTATGCCTATTATCTTTTTTTGTTATTGCACTTATGGGAGAGAAAACAATTACAAAGGAATTACAAGTTGCAAACACATATTATTCTAGGCCTAAAAAACATATTTTACAGTGCAAAATGCCTTTGATTGCCTGCAACACAGTAGCTGCATGGTATATGAGTCAGTGGGTCCTATTCTGACAGATCAGGAGTGGAAAACAACATTGGACAATAATGCAGCACTTTACTGCTAAAGCGCTATAGATAAACTGAGGGGAACACTCACTGTGACAGAGCCATGTTGACACCTTCAAAACAAATGTTTAGGTTATTACAGGGCGAATTTTGGGGCTTTGGTGTTGATATAAATGACTAAGGCCTTTGACTGCAGGGCAGTAAATGAAAAGTTAGTGACAGCATCATCATGTATCAGGCTCTGGCTTAGGGGCCCCCCTGAGCTCTAGGGCCCCTGGGCCTGTGCCCGGTTGGCCCGTTCAGTAATCCATCCATGGCCTTAGATAACAATTTGTTTGGGATTTGATTTAAATTACTTGGGGCCCCATGTGTAAAGGTGCATCTGATAACCACTGAAAATGTGAACAGGCTGTCAGAGGAGAAAGGTGGAATAAAAACAGCAATAGCAGTGAATGAACAATGAAAAATAAATTACACCGGCATTTTCCATTCACATTGCCTTTTTTATTCCATCTCTCTCATATATTGATTATGTTTGGTCAACCCTCCCAGGTAAGTCAACAGTTGCCCATGCAGTTTTCTCTCAAACCTGGTATTTCTGGTTGATGTAGTGTAGGAAAAACAAAGCTTTAATGCTGTAAAGCACTGAAAGTGTTAGTGAACAACAATGACCATAACTCATTTCATCTATGGTACTGGTCAGTGCCAACATAAACTGAGTAGTGAGGCAAAGTTTGAAATGTAGTGATGGGTGAAATGTTTTTTATTCCCTCATTTCAGTCTATAATATTGCGGTAGCAAGTTAGCCAATGCTCATCTCATTAGCTTGTAGTTGGTATTCAGGTTGGCAGTGTTATTAGCCTCACACCGGGAACACCATTATTTTGTACTCCAAAAAATGGTAACACTTTACACTAAGGGTACACGAAGTTAAGGGTTAGTTAATGCTTAATAAGGGTTAGTTAATGTTTAATAAAGGTTAGTTAAGGCTTAATAACCCTTAATTAACAGTTAACTAATGTGTAATTTACAAATGGTGTTGATAGTTTATAAAGATGACTATTAAATGTATAAATAATAAATAATAATAAATTAATACCTTAGTTAACATGAACACCATTAGTAAATGATTACCAGACACATTAGTTAACTCTTAATTAAGGGTTAGTTAATGCTTATTAAGCATTAACTAACCCTTAACTTAGTGGCCCTTATTGTAAAGTGTTACCCAAAAAATAAAAGCACATATTCAGAGCTTGTTAGTAAGTTGGGCTGCTAAATGATAAATGGAGATACAGTTGCTGATTTAGTCATCTAATTATTTGATGTACGATTTCTTTTACTTTGCTCATCAAGCACATAAAGATGAATCTCACATAAAAGCTGCTATACAAATGAAGCTGTTGTTCTTGTTATTACCTTCCTCCAGTTTGCCGAGTGGTGTTTGGACTACGGGACCCACGGCTGCCGCATCCCGGACAGACCCTACTCCCTGTTTGAAGGTACCAAATACTCGTTCAACTTTCCAGCAGATGGACCGCAAAACCGCCTTGACATTTTCCCTCCGTCCCATCTGTTCCAATCGATGTAATAGCAGGCCTGTAATTTTTGTTGTGAAAATGAAGTCTGACGCTCCTCGCCCGTTCCCCCATCAAAGGCCAATTACATAGCGGGCCCGCGTGTAATTTCATCTGGACTAAATTGGAGTGGCCTTTCACTTAGCTGTAATGGAAGAATTAAAGACAACGCCGGCAACAAAACACAGCGGCGGCGCTCCGTTCAGTAGAAAGAAGCCATCGACCAGGCAGAAGCGGCAGAACGTTCGCTGGTGTAATCACAGCACTTAAACTTTCAGCTGACATATGTAGATGCAAAGTACCTGTTTTTGTTTTGTTTCTCCAGATAAATGAAAGCTAAATAGTTTGGTAAGAAGTACTGATCGGAGTACTTCTTACCTTCTCTAACATTTCTTTGGTTACTCAGCGGACCCACATAGACTCTTGCATTTCCAATTTTAACTTAAACGTGTATTACTGCCTACCGGTTGAAATTCATACATACAGCACCAGACAGTACCACTTTACTTCCCCTATTTCATACTTAACTTACTGGGAATTCCATAATTCTTCATCATCTTAACTCCATTTTGATCAAAAGGCTTCTGCTTAAATGCTTGAAATATGTTTCTTAGACAAATATATATAGTGAAGTTGATCCTATGTATGAATTTCTTTCCAAAGCCTTTGCCTTTCCATCAAGGCAAAGGGACTTAAAAGAATCTAAAATATAAGATAGTTTTGATTTGTTTAACACTTTTCTGGTCACTGCATAATTCCATTTGTGTTATTTCATAGTTTTGATGTCTTTACTAGTATTCTAAAATGTGGAAAATAGTAAAAAATAAAGAAAAATGTGGTGGTCCCCAAACGTTTGACAGGCAGTGTATGTTTCCATTCAACTGTCAAGCGAATTTTAAAGGCGAAATAAGTAAGATTTGTACTGCTGCATTGCACAAAATGAATATATCTAAAGGGGACTGAAGGAGTTTGTTGATCAATACCAATTACTCAGCGATTACTTGGTCAGATGCTGAGATTTCTGGCTTGCAAAACTCACTTTACAGCCTTTTTTTTTGGAACAGGTCCCACCCCATTGGAGTTTTAAGACACTCCTTTTGGAACACTCGAACCATTCAGCAGGCTGCTACATCATTATTCCACAAATGCATTTCCATTGCTCTTTAACACATCATTTCTGTATCGACAAAAAAACTTGGATGTAAACCCAGCTATTTATGTCTGTGTGTGTGGTGTCTCTCTATTGTTGGTTCATCTGGCACAGAACTTTCAGTTGATAGTTGGTGAAATCATCAGAAATTCCCATCCCAGGGTTCCTACACATTTTCAATTACAAAATCCCCTACTTTTTCCCAGACCTTGATTTGTTTTGAAGATTTTGTCTGGTGTTCAATATGATTTGCTAACTAGGTCATATCACTGTATAGATGAAGATTGTTCTTCACAGCGACAAATATCAGAATATGTGAGATGATTGGCAGGGTTCCTACACGCTTTCCATTTTAAAATTCCATATTTTTCCCAGACCCTATGTTCTTGACCGGATTTGATTTTGGTGGGTATTTGATATAATGCATGCTGACAGCGGCTGGGTAATAAGAGCGTCCCTCTGTCTGAACATTATTCTTCACATCAACAAAAACTGTGGACTCAAAGTGGCTCTACAACAACATTAAAGCTAGAATTATGTTTGTATCGGACCTGAACCGCAACATTTTCCATACTTTTCCAGACTTTTTTTCAAATTCCCAAACTATTCAAGACCTGGAAATGATCAAATTCACTTTTAATACTTTTCCAGACTTTCCAGACCTGCGTAGGAACCCTGCCATCCCTATTCTCTGTCTTTTTCTAGCCAGCAGTAACGGATGTGTTTCTCCTCTCAGGTATGGCGGGGGCCATCCACTACCTGTCAGAGCTGGCGAACCCCGAGGCGTCCCGTTTCCCCGCCTTTGAACTTTGACCTGCCCCCCCCCCCCCCCCCCCCGGAGACTGAGGAATGCCGAAGAGTCAAAGGTGGACGAAATGGTGGAAGGAAATTGAAAGGCGGTTGGCGGAATGCTGGACAGTGATGTATTTGCGTTATAGATTTCCAACCTTGGCCAAAGTGAGCAGTGACTGATTGAGACTGAAAAGAGAAAGCCAGGTTGGAACTGAGTTTTAATGATCCGGTTGTTTGTTTGATGGAGCGAACAGTTGATTTGTTCTTGGGATTGAACAAAGACGTATACCAAAAGAAAAAGGGAAAATTGACCTAAGATTTTTTTGGGGGACAAAACTACAGCCTGAAAGTTGTTGATCCAGTGAAAATAAAAGAAACGGACCAATCAGGCGGAAAGTGGATCCAAGAACATGATGTTGATTTGATATTTTTCATCATTGAAGACGGACAGTTGTTTCTTCTGCAGTGGGGCTCATTACGGGAAGACTATGACGCTTCTGGATTCCCCAACTGTTTCCAGCCGGCATTGACGCAGAAAAAGAAGAACACACCCCCAAGCCCTCAGCCTTTAATACTGTAGCACCTAGGCCAAGAAAGAGGGTGGGTGTGAGTGAGTGTGTGCGTGTGTGTGTGTGTGTTTGAAGTGAGCTAAAGCCGTTTTGGTATCTCCACGCCTCTGCATGCTCGTCGTAATCGGCTCTTGGTGCCTCATATCCTGTCAATGTAGTGATTTCCTCTTCCTGTGTTTTCTGGTGTGCTGTTAAATAGAAAATATATTATTTCAATTCTCCAGGCATTTGTCACACAGTGGGAAAGTGCTTCTCTATTATTACCTCAGTTAATAAACAGGTGAAAACTAGCTTAGTGTAGGGCTGAACCATTTTGAAAAAATATTTAATTGCGATTATTTTGACAGATATTGCAATTGCGATATGATTTGCGATATTAGAGGGAATGATAATTTTAACATCATTATTCTCATTTTCATTGAAAAACGTATTAAAACGATTATGGTGTGATTTTTGCGGGGATCTGTACCAAACAAAGATGTTTTCTTAAGTCTGTAGAATATGATGTGTAGGCCAGGACATCTCTGCAGCACCACAATATTTCATTTAAAATGGTATTTTGACACACATTTCGCCTTTAACAAATATTTGAAAATTGCAGTAGGCCATGTTGCGATTTCGATAAAATTTTGATTAATTGTTCAGACCTAGCTTAGTGCTAGTTTCAAGCTGGTCTGTTTTGTCTGTGAAGCTGACCCATATAACAACTTAAAGTATCAAACCCACGTGTATATTCATAATTTCTAATAATTCCCAGCATCTATGCTAAGTTGACATCACACAGATGACAAAAATCAAGGAGACCCAAGGCAACCTGCTTTGGCCTGTACATGATTTTAGCCACAGAGATGGCAACATGTAATGACCAGTATGGTAACTGCCACAGGTGAATGAAACTGAATGAGCATCCAAAATAAATAGAGGTCTATGAACACTGTACCCAAAAGTCCTTAAGGACAAACCAAACGCGTAGAAGCACTCCACCTAGTGGCGAGAAGTGGGGGTGCTGGCAAATTTTATCCCATAATGTCACAAGTGCCCAATAAATTGAAATAAGTTTGATTCATAATATGAGAGCAAACCTTCAATGTGCTGAAAAAAATTCCACATTTGTCCCTCTACCTGAAAACGGCTTGTTTGCATTGTTAGCATTTCCGTTGAAACCACTTGTTAGCTTGCATCTAGCAGCACGCATTGGCTAATTGAAGTACCAAAGCTTTTTCCCCACTGTGTGACAAGTGGGGAAAAATATTACAAAAAAAATATCCCCATAGCTAGGTGTGCTGACACACGTTTTACTGTCCCATGATGCTGTTTCAGAGGCTTTTCCACCCAGCCAAGAATAGAATTCTCGGCGAAACACGGAAAACACGGAAAATCTATGAACAATGTCCCCAAAAAATGTCCTTATGGACATACCAACACATGGAAGCACTCCACCTAGTGCCACTATGTGTACCCATTGTTTTAAAGTAGGGGTGCTGGCAAATTTCCAAGCTATTTTTTCACTAACTGAAATGGAAAGGCAGAAGAAATGATCCCATAATGTCACAAGTGCCCGATGAATTGAAATAAGTTTTATTCATGTGAGAGCAAACCTTCAATGTGCTGAAAAATGTCTCTACATTTGTCCCTCAGCTACCTGAAAACGGCTTGTTTGCATTGTTAGCATTTCCGCTGAAACTAGTCAAGCTAGCTTGTTAGCTTGCATCTAGCAGCACGCATCGGCTAATTGAAGTATCAAAACTTTTTCCCCACTCTGTTACAAGTGGGGAAAAATATTACAAAAAAAATATCCCCATAGCTAGGTGTGCTGACACACGTTTTACTGTCCCATGATGCTGTTTCAGAGGCTTTTCCACCCTGCCAAGAATAGAATTCTTGGCGAAACACGGAAAACCTGTACATTTTTGGTAATTTTTGGCATGAACATGGTCAAATTTAAAGATATTGAATATCGGTACCAAATACCAGCTTTCGGCATCTTCAGTCCAAAGATATTGGTTTCAGCCTTGAAAAACCCATTGCCATAACTTCCCTACCACACCGTCTCCTAATCTTGCTTTATTTGACCGATTTCCCTTCCTCCTATTTTACCTAGCTAGCTACCCTCACTTCTCTTCCTATCCTTACCTACTAATGTCGCATTCATGTGCGCGTCGGATGTACGTTTCTACACGTTGTGAAGTCGGACACCCGACCTAGGCACATTCATGTGTTTTTTGGTTGGGAAAATAAAACTAGGGATGGGCATTTCAAACAGAAGTACTATTCGATATTCACTGGGAACTGTTCGACCATTCTTCGAAGATCACCCCCCGGTCCTTCTCTCGTTTTAACATTAAAACAAGAGAAGGACCGGTTCGGGGCTAATCAAGCCATAGCTATTTACTACTAGCAAGCTATGAAAATATACTTTTTAAGACAAGACGATAGTCGCATAAACTATTTGATTTTTTATAATTTAATGACTGTTCGAAAATTCGAAAATAATGACCCATCCCTAAATAAAACCAAAAATTCGAAAACATATTGCGTAATATGTATTGTTTGGTTTACTTCTGACAGCTGCGTGCCTGAGACCCGACTATTAGATACTAGTTACATTAAACTTAAATTTTGGTAGATGAATAGTTTCTACCATCAACAACAACAGAGTGACGTTGTTGTCAGCCTTGTTGGTGAAGGCAGCTACTTCACAACTCGGCCATTTTGTGCACCATGTAGAAACCCCGATCGCAGTCCCCGTCAGTGGCCGACTTGGGCGGGGCGTTCAAGCGGTACTTCCCGACGGGAAAGCCGTATTTCCGATAATCCCGACAGCACATGAATGCGCGTAAATATCTTACTCTCTTGTTGGGGATCTTGTCACGGTTGTCATTGCATGAGGATAATGTCACATGTAATAATAGCCTTGGGAATATGTGTGTGTTTGTCTCTCAGTGCGTGTTACGAGTTAAGCCAATGTGGTCATTCGACTCAGTCAGATGAAACGGTGTCTTTCGTTTTCTGGTCCGGAGTTCTTCGGTGGTGATTTGTGTCCCGGTCCACAGCAGCGAGGACTCTGTGGACATTCGTGGAAAAGTGTTTTGACCTTCGTCCTCGTCGGTGTATTGAATGTGTATTTTTTTTGGTCGTTTTTTTTCCTCCCCCAAACTCCCAGGCTTCAGCGACAGAGCAGCAGTGTTAAAATGTCTCGACCAATTCTTTTAGCTGCTTCTTGGCTAGCCAGTGCTTACAAAAGTCAAGCGACAATTTCATGCAAGGTTTGATATTGTTGGAAATAAAGAATGAATAGAACAACTTTTCGTGTTTGGTTGGTTTCTTCATACGCAAATGCATATTTTCTCAGGGATTTATGCCATGTGCACGTCATATCAGACGAACAGGATCTTGTTATGACTTGAAACCGTTCACATGTTTAATTCATTGTCATTCCCACTATTGCTCCAATGTCCTGTCCTTTTCCAGGTAATTTTATTGTCTAGAAACTGATTACCTTGGATTGTTAGACCACCCAGGGGCACTACCGACAAATTTTTAATTAATGCGCTCACCCAGGAGCACAAATCATGATAACAGTACGACGCAAATTGGTGTGGCCTATAATTAAATATCAAAGGTGACTGTGCAGGATGTTCCTCTCTACACAAAGCAATTAGAAATGAATGCAATCCAGTCAAAACATCCCAAACCTAAACGTGTAATTTTCCATATGGGTTATTAATTCTTAGCTCATTAAAAAAAGATAACTAAGTTTAGACTATTTTCCTGACACTTTTTGGTGATGCATCCAGTGAGCTTAGGTAAACTAAGCTAAACTGAACCCTTCAGTTCAAAGGATGTTTAGAGAGAAGTAACCAGTGTACCATCTTACTTCTTAATCAAGTCAGTTGTTTGAAATTGCAATCAAATCGCTGAATTGTAGATAAACTAAAAACAACAGCAGTCACTTTTGTAATGGCTGTTAGTCAGGGGCTTTAACAGGATGAAGTGTCTTTCTTTGTAAAACAAAATCACAATACAGACCATTGTGTGAATGTTATATAAGCTTTAATTACGCCCACTTTGTGCCTTTTCACACATACCGGCTTCCATTGCGTTTGGTCCTATGTTCTTTTAAAGTCCTTTAGTCATCCAGGGCACTAATACTTACTGATGAGTCAACAGAAGAACAGAAATCTGGATTAATATATCAAACTGTGTTAATAAATGTCAGGAAAATGTTTTTGATGTCAGAAGGGATATACTATATAACCCCCTTGGTATATTTTCTCTCTTTGGTACTGTAGCGTCCCGGGGAATAGGGGCGGGGAGAAGCCTCCCAGCATGCCCCGGGGGGCATTAGAATTGTTAGTTTGTTAGTCACGTTGTTGTGTTGCCACATTACTTAGTGTTGCTAGTTATTCCTTGTCCCTTTTCTTGTCGGCTGAGACTTTTCAAAACGCAGCAACTAAATCCACACAATCCATATTAAAAAAGCGAGCCTCTAAATGTAACTTTGTGGCGTCACAAAGGTTCGCTCATTATCATTTTTGTAAGAAATAATAGACTAACAAAGTGTTTTTTTCAAAGCGGTTGAGCGGTTGTCATTGTTTATTACCGGAGAGTTTTCCCTACCTGTAGCCGCCTAGCTGCGGTGTCTCACGTTTCACTCTGGAAACGGTTAGCCAATCAGAACAGAGATGTCGTTAATATTAATGAGCCTTAAAGACACAGCGACAGAAACAGCCTGTTCTTGGTAAGGCTCAGAGAGATGCTGGAAAATGAACGTGTAAAAATGGATTGAGAGTGTTTTTGGTACATGACACCACACACACAGCTTTGAATGGACCTCAAGACAGAAAATAAAACACTGGAAAGTGGAGAATGTGGGACCTTTAATATTGTATAAATTTTTCCTTTTTTCCATACCTCAGTATGTTCTGCTACTGTTATTTTGCCCACTCTCATAATGCTGTGCTGTAGATGATTTTTTGCTTTCATACATTTCAACTTAATGTTCTAGTGTTGAAATAGTTAGTCCAGTCAGACCACTCATGTAAACAGATTATTGAGAATGAATGCAAATATAGATACAGAGTTCAGTATGGCGTCTTGGTTCTGATCCTGTCACTCCCTGTGAGCATACACCTAAGCTAGGCAAATGAGCAGGGAGTGACAATAGGGAACTTACCAAGAATCAGAAGCTGCGTTTCATTAGTGATTTAACCAGCCCTCCTTCACTTCCCCTCGGCACTTGGTAATATGTAGCACCATACGTAACGCGAGTGGCCACTTGCACAGCAGGGGGGCGGAGTCTGAGGGGGAGCCGAATATTTGAAATGGAACACACTTGCCCTTAAGCAGGCATAATAGTGAATAATAAGAATAAATAATAACAATTAAACAGAACAATGAGTAATAAAATATTGCAGATGAGTTAATTTCATAAATATGTCTAAATCCTCTAAATATTGTTTGTTTACTTACATTTATATATATCACCTGTATGTGCACCGGAAATGACGGACGATCACAATGCATCCTGGGAAAGATGCGCTTGTGAAGTCTACATCGTTGCTGACTCGCTCCCTCGGCCCTTGAAGGGTCCAGCTCAGAAATTTCACTTGAGTTATCAGAGTAATGGAACGCACCTTAAACAACCAGGTTGAAACAACTAATGAAACACATCGAGAGCCTACAGGTGGATGCTGGGTGGAGGTGGGGATGATGAAACGTTGGTGTGGTGAGCAGCAGTGATCAGCAGTCTGAGCAGCATAGGCAATACAAGAGAGAGTGAGCAAGTGTATTTGGTAGCTTATTAGTAGTCTTATTGCAAGGCGGTGCTGGAGTTACGATGAGTTCTATTTTACTGCTTTAACAAACCAATTTCACCACAGAGATAAAAAATAAAATAATAAATTAAAAAAGTTTCATCTTATCTTAGCATTGGAGTGCTCCCCACAAGCGAATGTGAAAATCAACTTGGATTTCTTGGTGTTTATAGGGTTAGAGCCTACATGCACAGTCTACTTAGAAGATAAAAAAACAATTTTAACTGGAAGGTTGCAACACTAAAGATGAATAAAGAGTGATTCTCTGTACAGAGAATAATCCCCATCACATTTTTTGATAGTGTCATCGTGCCCAGCTGTTTTTGTAAAGCTGCAGTCTGCAACTTTTCTCCTTGAGGCAGGAAGTAGTGTAGTTTTAGAATTGATTTTAAGATTACTGATTTTACTGATCAGGCATGATTTAGGCATGAAAGAGACTTTTTTACCCTCTCAAACGAGATTTGGCTGGTCTGCAGTCAATTATTCCAGGTTTCCTGCAGATCACCTGACGTGCCTTCCCACTAATATTTACAATAAAAACAAATAAAAATGTCCAAATGTTGTGAGTTTTCATGTAGGAGAGAGACAAGAGTCATTTTCACTGATATTCAGAGAGATTTAGTTGATTTGGAGAAATGGATGGAGGAAGAAAGAGACCAAGGTTACAGACAACTACAAATTGTTTTCTTCAATAACAAAAATCCTGATAACACTTGGAATTTTCTATTCCATGCACTACTTTTATACACAAATGTTTATTTCATACACAAATGAAGTTTACAGTATTTCATACACAAATTAAGATATAAGCATATAAATGCCTTCTTATATATGTCTATAAAGTCTACAAATAGAACATAAATATTGTATATAAGATACTGCTGTCATAGCCCAAAAAATACAACCATATCAAGGTGTCCATAGTCTACATAACATCAGGTCTGTTTATTTCAGGATATTTTAGACCACTCTTAAATGAAAATATATGCAAGTAACTTCCAAATCGTTAAATCATTATAGGTGTCGTTTTGGGTCTTCCCATTGCATTTACACGCATTTAACCAGCAGATGTCGCCAGTGTGCGGTTTTTCGAGCGTTTTGGTTCAATTGGTTCAAAGCTTCAAAAAGCCTCATTTCTCCCATCGCTACCTTTCAGGTGAGGTTGGTCGAGAAACAGATCTGCTCCGAATAGCCCGGAATGAACTGGCGATAATAGCCAGCCAGCCCCAAGAAGCGTCTCACCTTGTTTTTGGACTTGAGTCTTGAGGTACCCCAGACACCATACCTCCCTCGATCCAACTGCGCACTTCTTCGGGTTGGCTGTGAGCCCTGCCTATCTCAGCGACTCAAGAACCGCTCCCACCCACCGCATATGCTGCTCCCAGCTGGTACTGTGGGTGATGATGTCATTCAAGTAGGCAGCAGCGTACGCAACGTGTGGGCGTACAATGCGGTCCATGAGATGCTGCAAAGTGTTTGGGGCCCCGGACAAGCTGAAGGGAAGTGTAACAAATTGGTGGAGAGGTGTGGAAAAGGACTTTTTTTCCTTGGACTCTGGCGACAAGGGAATCTGCCTATACCCCTTGGTTAAATCCAGTGTTGTGAAAAAACGAGCAGAGCCGAGCCAATCAAGGATCTGGCTGACCCGGGACATTGGGTAGGCGTGACCCATTATTCACCTTGTGATAATCCACACAGAACCGTATAGACCCATCGGGCTTCGTGATGGGACTCTATCTCTTTGCAGAGATATTGTGCAATGGCACTGCTTCTGGATACCGTGTTACATAATCCACCAAGACTAACACAAAACGGTATTCCCATGCACTACAGTGTAATGGCCAGGTGAGGTCCATCCCCACTCTTTCAAAAGGGGTTACCATGAAAGGTAATGGGTGCAAAGGCACTTTTGGAGTGACTGGGGAGTTGGCTAACTGGCATTCACAGCAAGACGCATGTCTCCACAAATGCCTGGCCAGTAGAAAGGAGCCATTATCCAGTTCAGTGTTTTGTTGTGTCCTAAGTGGCCAGGCATTGGGTTATATAACGAGCCTCCTGGAAAATGACTTTTTGGGACCAACAACTGCATAATTTCTTCACCTGTCTGAGTGTCACGACTCACTTGATACTGTCCCTAACCATGGCAAAATGTGGGTAAGAGAGTGCTGTGTTGGGGTGCACCAGGTGACCATCAATTTTCATCACTTGATCTAAGCCTGAGTGTAGAGTGTCATCATGAGACTGCTCGAGAGGGAAATCCTCCATGGGGAGGATGTTGGGAACCTGAGGAGGCCCTTCCCCCAATCTCCCCTACCCCCTCTCCCCAACTGCAGCTGCATCCGGCAATCCCGCATCACCCACCAGAAACGGCGCACATCTCTACATTTCCCTATCAGTCGTGAATGCGCCCTGACCCATTCCTTAACTACCTTAGAAAATCCCAGCCAATCAGTGCCTAATAAAAGGGGGGTGCAACCAGCGGGTACTAACTGCAGCCTTTACGCTATGCTTTTTGCCTTGGTAACGAATTGCACTGTCACTGTAGGATACTTGTAAATATCCCCAGGACACACCTAATCTCCACACATGATGCTTCCAACAAAGCCCCGGGGTGCATCATGGTTTGCATACAACCAGAATCCACCAACGTCTGATGTAAACACCCTTGGATCCATACCGGTACTCTGTACGCCCCTTCCCGGTCGGGGGAGGAGACTGGCAGACCGGTGATCCGAACCACTTGTCCCACCTCCATCAATGGACATTCCTGGCGGAAATGCCTGGAACTTTGGTTGGGTTTAATCTGTTCAATCCCAATGAACAAAGAGGGGGGAATGTGGTGGTTAGTTTGGTTAAATGTCTGGCGACTGGAACTGTTTCATAATTTCTCTTGACAGAACTCTTGTGTTCTGTAATACGATCTTTTAGGGGACGGGATGTTTCACACCAATGTATATCTTACCACACAGACACTGTATCATGTATTTTTTGTTTCACAGGTTATAAAACCCTTAATATTCATCCTGTGTCCATTCACAGAACGTTTACTAACCCTGACGAAGGCCACATGCTGCAACGAAGAAGTTTTACTAATAAATATTTGATGGAATTTCCTCTCTGCCAGTGTTACCTGTCCATTCCATGTACCTTTTTAGTGGGTGGAGTTGTGCCAGAGACTAAATGGATGAATCGAGAAATGATCTTCATGGGAAGTAACCCCATGAAGGAACCTCAATCCTGATGATAAATACACCATCTTAAGAGCTGAAGGTCTAACAATGTAGATAGATTCTCCCTCTTGCGGAGCTGGATGGCCTCGACACAGAAGGTAGTAGATTGGAGGTGGGCCGCATCAACAGAAGTACTGAAATGGGAGCGTATCTATGTTCCCAGGGTCCTATGTTCCCAGGGTCCTATGTTCCCCAGTTCTATGTGCTCTCCCAGGGTCCTATGTTCCCAGGGTCCTATGTTTAACCCTAACCCTAAACCCTAACCCTAACCCTAACCCTAACTAACCATATTAAGCAAATACAGAGCTGGGGAACATCTTTTTCAGGTTCCCATTATGTCCTATATAGAGCTGGGGAACATAGGACCCTGGTAACATAGGACCTTGGGAACATAGGACCCTGGGAGAGCACATATGTAGAACTGGGGAACATAGGACCCTGGGAACATAGGACCCTTTGTCATGTTCCCATTATGTGCAATATAAATCTGGGGAACATAGGACCCTGGGAACATAGGAATGACTCCACTGAAATGACACCTGAAGGCAGGTGAGCAAGGGAAAAGCTTTTAAAATCTGGCAGCAGCATAATGATTGGTTCCCGGGTGCATGTAGAGATCTGATTGGTTAATAGCAGCGTTAAGAAAAGTAGTCTTCCTGACTGAACTTCATTTAAATCTTAGTATATGAGTATGCCAGTGTAATGATACCACTGCAGTCAAATCAACATTGTTCTAGACTGTCTGAAACTGCTATTTGTTTCTTTCACAGATATCAAACCAAATACTTCTTAACTTGGCAACACTGGTGCAAACTCGGCTGTTGCAGTTACTGTTGCTAAGCTTTT